>NW_009922688.1:46517-50307 GCF_000696875.1 Nestor notabilis
CTCACCTGCCAAATTCACAATACATTTCTTTATCAAAGTTCATAGCAGAAATCTCATACAATAAGTATTATCAAGGATTCCACATGCAAGTGCTTCCCTTCATGAGAGAATTCATGACTCTCCTTGCCACAGCTGGTTTAGTGGGGACCCTGACTCTCTGGCCTGTGTTTTCATTGAAGACATGCTAGTGAGAATTCTTCCTTCTCCCCACAAGACACTAATCCTCAGACTGCTTATTGAGAGATGATGCAGCCTAGTCTGCACTTGACCTTCACTACAAAGCTCAGTGGAACTGGAAATAGATTTCCTCCTCCAGGGTTTGCCGAAAATTTGTTCTCATTGACAAAGGAAGAGAACTTTCAAAGGATCAGAGATGAAAAGTCCTGTAGCAAAAGAACACTTCTTTCTCAGGGAAGGCAAAGGAAGGCAAGGGAAAGGAAGAGAAAATCTCAAGTCCTAACATTACATTTTCAGAAATGTCAGTTACCTAGTTGTCTCTACATGTGGGTAGAATTTAAGATTTGCCATATGCCCAGAAAAAAAATCTAGATTTCCTTCCCTACCACCAGTAATTTTGGCTCTCTCTTGTTTCAAATTCCACTTCCTTTAGTGTGCTGTTATATTAAAGTATAAAAGCATTTAAATTCTTCTCACCAGCAAAAGAATATTATTTTTAAAAGATTTATGAAGATAAATATAGCCAAAGTCATTCATAAAAGAAGTCTTCATTATGTAAAATTCCATCCTTTCCAGAAAAAAGATGTAGTATATGCACAGTATTGGAGGTAAAGCTATCTTATACTTCATAATCATTGTTTGAAGTATAACAATCATTAGACTTTTTTCCAGTATCCCCATCCTTATGTAAAGTTTAAGTAGCTGCATGCATAAAAAATTAAGTTTACCAAGGAAATGATTTCTAAAGAGATTAGAGAAAAGCAGGGATGTAAATGATGATATCTGTATACAAAAAGAAGAAAAAAGGAAATCAGAAAATTTGTTCTACTTTTCCATGTCCTGCAATTTTTCAGATGTGATCTTTAAACCAGATCCACTAAAGATAATTTAGATAGTCACTGTTACAAGTTTTCCTTTAAGAAATCCCAGTTATTTCATTGAAATAAGTATTCTTGGTATAAATTAAATACATTGTCAAATCTGCTGATGCACTGCACATCTTTAACACTCCCTTTTGCTTTATAGTTCAAAGAGATCATTAAGAAGACTGAATAAAACTGTGACCCGAATACTGCTGTTCTTTTAAGAACATCCAGTAGTCTCCACTCATAAAGGGTTAATGCTATATACTAGGATATTTTCCAATATTTGGTGTATTCCCCAAATTAGGATAAAAACATCAACAAAAACATCATTTAAACTAAAGACTAAGAAATCAGGTGAAACTGAGAATACTTGGTCCACAAAGTACATAGAGATACTCAAGCATTTAAGAGCATGCTACTACCCATGGTAGAAATACTAACTTAGAAGAGAACTGCTCTTCTGTGTAAGGAAAAATATTCTGGTTCTTTCATTTCTACTTCTATCATGGAAGACAGGGCAAACTTTTAACTCACGTTTCTAAAGTGAGTATTTTCATGGAATCATAGAATAGTTAGGGTTGGAAAAGGCCTTAAGATCATCTAGCTCCAACCTTCCCGCCATGGGCAGGGACACCTCACACTAAACCATGTCGCCCAAGGCTCTCTCCAACCTGGCCTTGAACACTGCCAGGGATGGAGCATTTACCACTTCTTTGGGCAACCCATTCCAGTGCCTCACCACCCTCACTGTAAAGAACTTCCTCCTTATATCTAATCTAAACTTCCCCTCTTTAAGTTTAAAGCCATTACCCCTTGTCCTATCACTACAGTCCCTAATGAAGAGTCCCTCCGCAGCATCCTTGTAGGCCCCCTTCAGATACTGGAAGGCTGCTATGAGGTCTCCACACAGCCTTCTCCAGGCTGAACAGTTCCCACTTTCTGTCTGTCTTCATACAGGAGGTGCTCCAGATCCCATATCATCCTTGGCATTTTCAGCATGATTTATACCCTCCAAACTTTCCTGACTCATTTATTGCGATACTAAATAAATTCTGAATACTTCTAAACACAATTATTCTCAAATTACTTTTTTAGAGTTACTCGTACAAAAACTACTTGTGATACGCACAATGACTGAATTGCCATATGATTAAATGTTTTTTATACTTTACAATGCAGTTTGTTTGGTATTTGGAATATAAAACAGTTTGCTACAATGCAAATCATAATGTAAGTAAGGATTTACAGCGTTGCACCTGCCCAGCTTGGAAGTAAAAAAAGATCTTCTACAGTAAATTATGCCAAGAGACACTAAACCACTTTCTCCCCCCACCCTTCCTAGAAAAGATGTGCCCAAGAGATGTATGTTAAAACCTTTAGTTGGGGAGCAGCTATTTCCAGCCAATAAGAAGGGTTAAGCATTTTTCCTCTGGTATATTCTTGACCTATTCAGGTATGCAAAAAAGGCGTACCTCCAACACCTCTTCGGCTATCTTTTTTGTCCTCTTGTAGTAACAGTGCTCATAATCAAGTGTTTAGTTACACACATACTGGTAAGGTATATAAAGGTATTTAAGGTACCTTTAGCTTCTAAATCAGAACTAAGACAACAAATATTTGAGAAAATTTGCTCCACTGTGTATTTACTAATAGGGAAACTGTGTTGCATCTTTCTTTTCAAGAATAAGAAAAAATAATTACTATGTATGATAGATTGCTGGCCAGGCCAAGTGAAGCCACAGAGCAGCTCACTGTGGCATAACCAGGCATAGTTATCTCAAGAGTATTGAGTAATCACTTCAGTCTTTATGACAAAGTGACCCATGTGCCATCAAAGTCAAAAAATAGGATTGGCTTATGAAGTCATTTTATGTTTCCTATAACTGCGCACAAAGATTTACTAGCTACCTGAAACAAGACAACCCCCCTGGTCAAAGGTCTGAGGTGCATAATCCACTTTTGCTCACAACTCTACAAGCCTGTTAAAATTAGAGGTATTAAAAGGGTAAAACAGTAAGTAGAAGCACTACTGTTTTACTCCTGAGATGTTATTGACTCTTGTTTCCATCAGGGTAAATATGGAGATTTTTAGGATTAATACATTGGCAGAAACTGAAGGGAATCTGAAAGAGTATAGGCACTCTAGTTTTCTAGGTTTTTTCAGGACCAATAACTTCTTGTACCGTTTCAGGTCTTGTCCCTATATATGTCATCCTGAATGCTCTCACATTCTTGATCAAGTTTTCCGCTTGATTCTTATCACTGTTTACCTCACTGTGCATCCACTTCTGCTTATCCTGTCCTGACCCTACAATGTCCCCCACCTTCCACCCCACATATTTCTCTCCTTTTCACTCCTCATCCTACAACTTCCTTCACTTGCAAACAGATATCACAGCATTTCAGAAGATTTATTTTCTTCTTTTACTTTCAAAAGCACACTGCCCCATTTACATCTTTACAGATATGACTGAATTGAGACTAGAACAGAGACTTACAGATGTTTAGCCAACAGTTCCTATATCTTACTGTAATGTCTATGCAAGCAGAGATCACAAACGAAAAGATTTTCTTAGATGCATCAAACCAAGAAAGAGTTCTTAAGTCCTTATTATCTTTTCTTAGATGGATGAAGTCTGAGAATTCACATCATTTAAAGTTAAATACAGGCCAAGTTTGCTCAGAGTTACTCAGAAATGTTATGATTATTTGCAAGGAAAATCACAGAATCATAGAATCATAGAATA
>NW_009922689.1:0-1194 GCF_000696875.1 Nestor notabilis
CAGGGGAGGTGCTGCAGCGGAGTGGGGTGCTGCAATGGGAATGGGGGTCCTGCAGTGGGAGTGGGGGAGCTGCAATGGGGACCTGGGAATGAGGGTCCTGCAATGGGAATGGGGGTCCTGCAATAGGAGAGTTGGGAATGAGGGTCCTGCAATGGGAATGAGGGTGCTGCAATGGGAATGAGGGTCCTGCAATGGGAGATACTTGGGAAAGAGGGTGCTGCAATGGGAGAGTTGGGAATGAGGGTCCTGCAATGGGAATGAGGGTGCTGCAATGGGAATGAGGGTCCTGCAATGGCAGATACTTGGGAAAGAGGGTGCTGCAATGGGAGAGTTGGGAATAAGGGTGCTCCAGTGGGAGACACATGGGAATGAGGGTCCTGCTATGGGAGATACATGGGAATGAGGGTCCTGCAATGGGAATGAGGGTGCTGCAATGGAGACACATGGAATGAGGGTGCTGCAATGGGAGACACATGGGAATGAGGGTCCTGCTATGGGAGATACATGGGAATGAGGGTCCTGCAATGGGAATGAGGGTGCTGCAATGGAGACACATGGAATGAGGGTCCTGCACTGGGAATGAGGGTCCTGCAATGGGATTGAGGGTCCTGCAATGAGAGACCTGGGAATGAGGGTCCTGCAATGGAGACATGTGGGAATGATGGGATAATATGGGAATACCGGGATAATATGGGAAATCCAGTCCTGAGATGGAGCAACAGGATAATGGGGGTGAGAGCCCTTGGAATGGGACAATGAGAGCCTTGGAATGGGATAACATGGAATGAGAGCTCTGGAATGGGATAATATGGGAGGAGAGCTCTGGAATGGGATAATGAGAGCCCTGGAATGGGATAACATGGGATGAGAGCTCTGGAATGGGATAACATGGGATGAGAGGTCTGGAATGGGAAAAGGAGAGCCCTGGAATGGGATAACATGGGATGAGAGCTCTGGAATGGGATAATGAGAGCCCTGGAATGGGATAACATGGGATGAGAGCTCTGGAATGGGATAATGAGAGCCCTGGAATGGGATAACATGGGATGAGAGCTCTGGAATGGGATAATGAGGGATGAGAGCCCTGGAATGGGATAATGAGAGCCATGGAATGGGATAACATGGGATGAGAGCCCTGGAATGGGAAAACATGGGACAACAGGCCTGGAATGGGATAATGAGAGCCCTGGAATG
>NW_009922690.1:0-37845 GCF_000696875.1 Nestor notabilis
GCAACCGCGCTCCCCGCTCCGGGGGAGACTTGGGCAGGAAGCCCTCGCAAAGCCGTTGGTTCTGGGGGACAGCACAGCTGACACGGTACTAAACTTGTGAAGGTAAGGACTGCACGCAGTATTGGTCCTTACAAAACACACATCCAGACGATTTCCTGCGATCTAAAAGTGATTTATTTTCTCCGATTAAGCATTTAAGGTTTTCTTTATTATCAAACACGATTTTCGTCAGCAGAACGATGAAAAATCATTTTCATGCATAAAGAGGTGCACAACTCTTCACATTGTTATAGGGAATAACAGCAAATGGTGTCTCGTGTAGCACCCAAGAAGAATTTTAATTACAGTGTGAAGGAAAGACACCACGAAAGCTGCTTGTTTCATGGCGAATCGTTTTAAGCTGACATTTTTATTCTGAAGTATATGCTGTATTCCAAGCAATGAAAATTAAACTTTACCTTAAAAAATAAAATATACCTGCTTAAAAAAAATCACACTCTCTACAAATTAAACTATGAAATTTGATTTTCTTGCATAGCAAATTTTCTTTCAAACTTTGAAACAGGTAAGAAAACAAAACAAAAAATGCAATTATTCTTTTCCTGGTCTTCTCTTACCCCAACCTGGTCAAACAGTAGGAAGTAATTACTGAATATGCACGACTACATCATGAACCTGAACATTTCTCTGCAAATTAAACATACAATCCTGCTCGTAAATCTACTACTGTGAAAATGGCACTAAAGAGTTCAATATTTATTTTCAATTAAGTCACTTCTACTTGACTTTCTAGATCAGAAACTATTTTGATAAGTGGCAGCTCTAAAGACTCAAACAAGGGACCATAAATCACCATAAATAAAACACCCAGTTCTGCTGTTCATTCCAAAGATGAGGGACCAGATGCAACAGGTAATTTCAAATACATACGTGTATCCATTAACTGGAAGCCCAGGTAACTGGTGGGAAACGGCACTGATTACCATAGTATAAATACTACAAAAGAGGAGATGTAACCAAACTTCCTTTCTGACGAGACAGTAACATTTAGTATGAAAACCAAAGGAAAGACCTGTTGCGTAAGTAGACTTGGCTGATGTAGCTGCTCTGAAGAACAGAACTTCACTGTTTGCCCAAGGCATCCGAGAGCGCAAAGGGCCAACAATGACGGGCCCGCTCTCCTTTCCCGATACATATTAGCCATTCGTGCTTTCAAGACCCAGAAGAAACATTACAAATTCAGCTTTTTATATTGCCAAGCTGCTGTTGGTCTGTGGATACTGTGGTGCCATCCGTTCTCATTACATCCCTCAAATAGTGCAATCTCTTTCCTGCAACACCAGCCTACCATGGCTGTGCATGTTGTTGCCAGTACATTTCTGGTTTCACTTACAAGGAGACCTCAGCATGTTCCATAAACCAGAAATTACCAACAGAATAAGTAAAAGAATTTAACCTTATTAATTGTGCTATCCCTTATAGCCTTATTTAATCATACATACAAATTTATGCTTGATTTTGATTTTGTGTTGCAGTCCATTTTCTGAACAATTGCCTCTTCCCGAGCTGCTGGACAACCAGACATATTAAATCTTCCCACACAGTTTTGAGAAGGTATATTAGTTACTTGAGCTTGAGAAAAGGCGTTGGATTAATTACAATGCAAATTCATACTTTACAAATGCAGATATCCATTATCTTGGGGTTTATCTTTTTGCTTACATGGTGTATGATGACTCCTGGTAAACACTGAGGCAGCTCTTCCAGCATCTTTGTAACAGATCTCTCTCACAGAATATCTCTGCAACACCATCGCCAAATTAAAGCTCAATCCAACCAGATATGAAACTACAGGACTCTGTTTATTTCTATACAAGACTGAGACCCTGTACCTGGATCTCAAATTAAAGACAAAACATGAATGTTACAAGACTTTGAGGACTATTAAGCTATTCCAATAGTATTTAAGATTATTTTAAACGAATAGTCAGAATTTATGCCAAAACCATTAAGATACATGTTTTATAATTTAGGGCTATCAGTAATTCTACAAGGCAACACATTTACTCCAGAAGTCAGACCAGGTTAAGTATTTAGTTATTAATTATCTTAAATGCCTTTTTTTATGTCTGTTGGGTAAAGAACATAGAGGTAATAGAATTTCATGAGACATTCTGCTACTTCTATGCTGCTGCTTTCAACGCTCGAAGAAACCTAGACTGTTCAGACACTACAAGATGTCCTGAAACTAAGGTCTTGTATTCGCTCTTAATTACTCACAATTCAACATTTAAAAAAACCTAACACATATTATTAGCTATACAGTGCCACAGCTGTGCATTGGAAGTTTACAGACATAACACATCAACCTTTTTCACAGGAATTTATAATTAATACACAATGACATGACAGATAGACATGATTATCAGACAAGAAGTGCAAAACGACATACAACTAGTTGCTTTCAACTTATATGCATTATCTTCCATTTCCACATTATTTTTATTAAGTGGCTCATGAGCACCCCAGCTCACACTTACATTTTGTTTACATGGAGCTTAATACAATCTTCTGTAGTTTCACATTCATAACATCTTTAAACTAACAATTACTGACATTTAAATTCAAGTGTAAAATCCAAACTACAAGCATTCTTTGTATACGCATTCTTCGAGTTACACAAAACCTACAAGCTATTCCACTCTTAAATATGCCTACTTCCAGGAAAAGGCTGCATAAGGTATATTTTTATTAGATTATTCACAGCAATAAAATCATATTGTGCATACAACAGCAGATCAGTCTCCTGCTGCGGCTGAGTAGCACCTGTTTTCAAATTATTTCTGAAATAGTTCTACGTGCTTAAATCTCCCACTGTGCTGAGCCTCAGCAGCAGCCCAGTGTGGCTCTCCAGGCTTAGACATACTGTAGATGCCATTTTGTATAATTTTATGGATACAGGTCGCCATGATTAGAATATAAGTTCTAATCACAGAAAAAACATCCTAGAACATCCACTGCTAAAGGGACATCAATGACACTTCTGGCTGATGTGACAATGTGGTCATCTCACTTTGGTCAGAGAGACACGATGCAACGCGAGAGGAACAGTGACTGACTCTGCCCTTGAAGATGACATGTATCAGAACTAAACAATTAGCTTGTGGAGATGCCAGATCCAGTTATACATACAGATTCCTGCATTTCTAAAATACACTTGATGCTGCAGAACTGCCACAATTACTTTCTCTTCCTACAATTTCATCTGGAAGTGAGTATTAATCAAATCTGTGAAGAGAATTATCTTCATACATCTTTTTTCAGATTCCTGAAGCTTCATCCTTAAAAGGTTTGTGCCAGTGAATGATACTGGTATCTCACAGTCAAAACACAGAACTTCACTTGCAGTAAGTGGTCCTAAGAAACAATTCTGTTCCCAAACCAACCACCCCCCTCTTTCTCGGTACTGCGGAAGGCTTGGAATGCACAAGTATTAGCAAGCTAAAAGTTACTGTAATGACAAAGAGATAAAGTGGGGAAATGTTGAACTGTTTGACAGCTTACTGACTCCAGAGCACTGAAGGGTACTAAGCTGTTGTGAACTTCCCAGGTTTTTACACACACATGCAAATAATGATTTGGGTTGAAACCTGTCCTGCTAAACTTACTTCCTTCCAAAGCAAGTTGGAAAGTTTGAAAAATACCAACTGAACCCATTTTTGAGAACTACTGCTGTGAAATGTTTATGTATTTCTGGCGATTTAAACTAGTTCCAACACTGCCTTATCAAATGTACCACTTTTAATACTATTCGGCAAATTTTTAAGACCCCTGTCCACTAAAAACCATCACATCGAAGATTTAGATCTTCAAAGCCTCAGTCTCAGCTTTCACTAACATTTATACACACCCACATTTTCTACATACCATCTTTGCGCATGCTCTGAAATGACTCAGCCTTAACCATGCCAAATGCATTAATATAAATCTGCATCTCCCTGGAATTCACAAGCAGGTTGTTTTTTAGCTCTCCCATCACAGGAGTTCATCCCTTACAACAGACTTCACATAAAAAGCACGTTTTCCTATGCCACAAGTCAGTGGTTAGTGCAAATTACCAAAAATCAACTTCATTTCCATCTTCTCTTAGAATTTCTCTAGCCTGCTTTTCCCACTTACCAGGAGGTCTGTAACGTAGGTGGAGACCTCCTCGTTCCCTTCTGTTGAACCTGTTCTGATTTTGTAGAATTTAAGCTTAAAATTCTGATTTTAAGCATTCACCACCAGAACATGTGCATGTATGAGCCCACACATACCACGGGACAGGGTGGAGGGGAGGGCTGGAAGAGTGCAGAGTTCCAGCTGCTTTCCAGTGGAAAATTTTCTAGTAACTGCCACAGATAAGTAAGGTACTACAATTCCTTATTCCCCTTCCTGAAATGGAAGCTGAGTAGGCAGTGAAAAGCTGTAATGGAAGCAGAAGAAAGCACATCTAACACAGAGTAAGGTGGTGGTGAATCCTTAGAAAGATGCAGGATTTAAACTTGGATGCCTTGCACTAGTTTCCTACTGGCTAAGCCTAGTCACTTCCTTGCTCAGTGCAACAGTAACCTGAAGTCCACTCAGAGCTGTGTAGCTTCTCTCATCCACTGCACATACAGTCAAGAAATTTAATCCAGAATTTTGCACTGCATCACTGAAAAGGGAATCCTGAAAGTTAACAGCAGCAAAAGCTCAGCAGTGTGGTGTCCACATCCTTTAGTGCTGCACTTAAGAGTTAACAGCAGTAGGGTGGCTTTGAAATAATAATTTAAGAATACATAAATATTTTCAATCTTAAATTCCCTTTAGATGCTGGAGTTCAAGTAAGTGGATTTAATTGTGACATTTCCCATTCTGCTGAGCCTTTGGCCTTACACACTTCCTTTCTTTGAACTGCAATTCATATTTCACTTACCATTAACATTTATATTCCACCAATAGCACATGCTGTAACTTATGAGTATATTCTTTGAATGGTAAATAGCGACCGAAATGTTTCAAATAAAAGCTTTTCAGCAAGGTCTACATAGGCCAAGCTTCTTTTGATATTACATGGAAGGTAAGAAAGGCACCTGACTTTCTGATCTCTTCTGCCTTTAAAATAATACAGAGGTGCCTTGTATTGTGCAGCATGCAGCACCAATATTAAAAACTCACTTGAAAATAAAGTATTTCAAGTTGGATTTGATACTCAAATTAGGGATCAGCTCAAGAGAAGGGCCCAGATGACCATATCAGTTCAATGGTCAGCTATTGAGAAAATACGGAAAAACCCCATGAAGAAAGATGTAGAAGATAACAGGTTTTTACTTTACAGCATACCTGTAGCGAAAGCATTCTGACCAGTTAAATGGCAGTGAGAAGGTACACTAAGATTCTGCTGAGCTTGTGTTAAAACAAGAGCTAGAAAATAATAAACAAAGTTAAAAAGGTGTGTAATGCTTTCTCCACACGCTACGATTACCCTGTGGACCACATTATGGGTAAGGGCTGTTCATGTCCACGTGCCTAAACAATATCCTGAAAAAGCTCTAACAATAACAGTTGAATTCAGATAGCTTGATCTTTTCGTAAAAGACAATAAAGCCAACATATCAAGATTTACACCAATCCCTAATTAATGGTGTAATTAGGGAGTGGAGAAAGAGAGCCCTGATGCTGGAGACAAATAACTTTCCAGGTGGGTTGCAGGCATTTTGTTTCTCTGCTCAGAGTACCAACTACTCTCCCAATGCCAAGGACGAAACTTGTCTCTTCTAACCTTGCTAACTGTCAGGTATTACTTCAAGGAGCCCCATCAGAACAGCAGAAGTGCCTGCTGACTTGTATCTTTACACTGTCAGAGTTCAGAACTGACACTATTTACTGTTCTAACAATCACACTTATTCCTAACGTTTTGAAATGTAATCTTTTGGTGTGCATAAAGAAAACCACTAGGGAAAGTAATTTCTCAAAAGCAACACTGTAAGGCTGCACTAGGCACGATTCAGTCTGGCTGCAGTGATGCTTCTGAATTTACAATTTCAGATTTGGTAATTAAAATTCTGTCTTGTGCAAATATTTCTACCTTTATATTATTTAGTTTTCATACACTCAGAGAGCAACAGAGGTGGATCTACCTAAAAGATGTGGGTTACCACATGAGGAAATCCTGGGAAACTTGCCCAGAAGTGACTGGGAAGACTTCTCCAGCAGCAATACTATTCAGCCTAACTAGTCCAAGCAACTGGCTAGCAGAAAAATCACAATCAACGTATAATAGAACACATGCACAGACTGATAGATGTAACATTACCAGTATGCAAAAAAATTAAAATGAAACAAATTAAGAACTCCAAACATTAAATTCAGATTGTTTATTGTAAACAGAATAACTCTAGCACTCTGTCATACTGGCTGTGTCACATGCACCCAATTCCACATCAACTGCTTAAAATAGCACTTGCAAAAATTACAGTTATGTAATAATAATTTATGGTTTCTTACATAAACTAATTAACAAGCACTAAAATTGAATTACAGTGTATTCTAGGTAGTTTTTTATTGCTTGTAGACACTGCAGCTTTGGATCCATTAAAATGAACCCATTAGTATGCCTGAGTTTATCAAAATTTACTGCTATATCAAACTCAGAAACTGTAAAATGCTGGAGAACACTTAAAGTAATTAAGAGTTGCTGGAGAACTACATGGGTTTCCACATCCAGTCACAGAACTTTGAAATTCTGCATTTTTTCCTCTAGAAAACATGATTCGTGAGCTGGTGTTAAATACATTGCTATTCCAATTTATGTACAGAATTTGTTAACAGAGTCAACAGTACTTCCATGAATATATATATATCTATTTATTTTTACACACGATAGAAGCCATTTCATTTTATTAATTGTAAGAGTGGTATGTTTAAATACTAAATCCCAAAATATATATTTTTATAATATGTTGTCAAAACTTTTAATATATATAATACAAATACTTTGACTAAAGAAAAACTATAAACAGAAGCAAAATGCAAGAGGGTAAAAAGTCCATTTTATGTGATGGATCCATGAAGAATGTGGTGAACACAGACACCTTGACTGGTTTTGCTTATATTATGTTTAATACTTTTTCTCAGACTACGAACAAAAAATGCTAGTGGCCTTCCTTGGCAACAGATTACATCACAAACTATCATCAAATTTATTAAAAAGGTGTTGACACGTACTGATAACCCTTAAAACAACTTTTAAATACACTGTAATTATTCAATTAAAAGAGACTCTCAGATAAACACAACTTAAGGCCCTTACCCTGTCAAGCATTCATTTAATTTGGCTTCAAAGCCAGTGTCAGAAAAAACATTGCTTCAATTACAAGAACAGCCCTATCAAATATACCTGGATTCCGACATGTGACAACACTCATCTCACATCAGGGCCTTAACTTCAGGTTCTTTTAATAGGAATCAAACTCTCAGTACACCCCTGATGAGTAGATTTTATGTCTTCAGTGCTTTGCATACTCCATCTTGCCTGAAAACTTACAATCTTATGCATTAAACAGGTAGGAGAACTTAGTAAGATGCTCCCTTACCACCTTCTATTTTGGGGCTGTACCAAGTGAAGATTCTGCAGAAGTCAGTATACTTGGTGAAGATTAGACACCATATATTACTGTTTTGCCATTCTACTAAATTATGGAATATATATACATATATATGTATATATAATTGCAGCACAACTCTTCATCCTTCTAGGTTCTGTGCAGCCTTCTTAAAAGAAGTAGGAAGAAACATTTTGTGATGTAACCTGAACCACACCCTGTGCTATGGCAGTACTGCACTGTCCCAAATACCTTCCTGAAGGAACAAGAAGGACCCCCACAAATTTATCAGAACAATAATGTATCTGATTCATTACAGGGCCCGTATCTGACATTCACCTGTTCTTGAGTCAAGAACTAATCCATGCTTAAAGTTAGTTGCACTATTAAGTGCTTTGCTGGACCGAGACCTAACATAACCAGTGAGGCAAAACAGACTGAGTTCTCCATCAGTACATGCACAACTGAAAACAAAAAAAATGACAGTAAATAAAGTATTTTATATACCAAGTGGAAACAATTCACAGTAACACTAAAAAGCAGAATGGGATGTTGACAGTATCGAGAGACTGGGACAACACTTTTGATAACAAAAATAAGATGCCCTATTAAAGCGTTTCCAGCATTTTACTAGTTTTAATACAAAATGTCCCCCAATTTGTATAGAAAGATTAAAATCATGCCCATATCTTCAATTATTCTCATTAAGACAATTCTCTCCTCACTTACTACCACATTGTCAAATTTCCTTTTCATCCCCCCCCACTGGTCTTCATAAAACTTAAATAGAAAATATGTTGGTTGCATTAAGGATCAATTAAAAAAGTATCATTCAACACATCACTTCAAAAAAATGTGAGTCTCTATTTTTAAGAAAAATTGTTGCCCATATCCCAGAAAGGACCTACTTTTCCTCACGCCCTCCAGTCCCCAATAAGATAATTATTGGGATACTAAATAGTGTTTTTCAGGAGTAACAAGGGTATTTCAAGCAATTTTCTTTGCTCTGGAGGGTTATTTTATCAAAATGAAATTTTGGAGGGATATACTATTTTAAAAATATACTGCATCTACAAGTTTTTTATTATTATTGTTTCAGTTGATTTTGGTTTTCAACAGGCTGTCTGTAATAAAAATGACACATGACCACAACTGATTTTTATATACTCTCTATCCCTAACACACAGCTAATGTCAAATGAACCAAGAAGGAATTCAGGACTTTCATAATGGACAGAACCATTCATCCTAATGATCTTTAATCATTTTGTTCATCATGAAGCCCCCTGAAACCATGTCAGTACTGATCATTTGCATTTCTTCATCCATTGGGGTTCTTCACAGTTTTGCAGCCATGAAATTGATATGTGGTTTCACCAGTGGGAAGAGTGGCAGACTGCGCTTGAATTCTGTCATATTTTCAATCACACTTGGCTGCAAAGAAGCGTATGCAAGAAAAAGCCTGCTCAGCATCTTCAATCACAAAAGTGAGAAATTCCTCACTTCTCATTTCAACTTTTGCTACAGCTACATATAAACACATCTTTCTTGCTCTTTTCTGCAATATTAATGGTTCACTCTTCTCTATTACAAGATCCCCCAAAACACAGTGTTATTTTTCATAAAATAAATGGTCTCATGTTTTCTCCAGATAATTTAAAACAGTAGCTATAATGCAGTAATTGCATTACTAATAATGGCAGACTTCAGTAAACGCAAAGCTTGTCTTTTCATTTACAAATTCTACTTCAGAACATCCCACCTATCCTTTGAATATCAGAGGTAAGACCATAAAAACAATAGCAATTCAATGAGCTATTATTTTTAGTAGTAGTAGTGAAGTAAATATTAAATATTTCAGTCATAATGGCTAATATATCCACATATAATTCATACAGACATTTCCACCATGGTGATTATTTCACCTGTAAGGGATGAGTAAGAACATAGATCTGCTACTGCATTGCGAACAGTTAATTATCTATTGGGACAAACACCACTGTCCTTCTTCAAGAAAATTCATTTAAGGTCTAGGAAGGTCCCAGTGCTATCCTATCTAACCACACACTGAAATATGTAATACTTGTATGAACAGAATTGTCAAATTGCATCCTCCACAGGTTACACATTGACAGTAATGCTCATTGAGATTTCAGGCTTAAAGATACTGACTGGATAGTTGGTTTTGTTTGGGTGTTTTTTCTGGGTTTTGTTTGTTCGTTTTAAACAAAGTTGATAAATTTGTCAATACCTATGCATATTTCTCTTGACACTTGATAAATATGATCATGTACTATCAGTATTTTCAGACAACTATAATCTGTATTGACTCCACAGTGTAGCTATTCAGTAAAAACAAAACAAAAACCAACCAAACAAAATAATCAGAAAAATCCCTGTTGTTATTGAGGATGACAATACATGTGAAAGAAAGCTGAAATGTCAGTCCCACAACAGCATAAATTTCAGTAAGGTTGTTTCTCCCTATAAACTTACACTAAATTTTCATATTAAGAATACAGCCTGAATTTTTTATGTGTTGTTTCTTTTTACCTGTGGTAGTGGTGGTGCTGGTGCCAGGTTCACATCATTTTGGCATGGAAATTCTCCAACAACAGGGCCTATTTAACATCATCGACATTAATTTAGGACCATAATTTAATCAGTACATTTTACACAATAAAACTCTTTTCTCTTACAGGACAGGAATAGGTATCTATATGAAGCACAGGTTATTAATTTTGAAGTAGCTCTAAATAAGATTTTCTGAACATTTGTCTTTAGAACTACAAAGAGCTTAATCCATTATTTGATTTGAGAACATATGCTGAGGCAGTGGCTTTTATTCATTTCACTTACACATAAAGAGAAGGTAGAAATAAAAAGTGCTAACCTTCTGATTAATGAATACTTCAAACTGGTTTTCAATACAAATTATGAGAACAATAGTACATGCCAGTGATACATGCAACAAGAGCAGTGCAACAACAGCACATCTATTTAGTAAGGACATGCCTATGGAGGCGTGGGGTTACTCCATGTTCCATAATTCTGGATAGCAAACCTGCCTATCCCCATGCATTCACTACTCTAGTCCCCCCTAAACTTTCTGCATCCAATCCTCTTGTCCATACGAACTTCTAATCTTAAAATCCTTAAACCTCCCTTCTACCTTCATACTCAAATTTCAACCCTAACCTTCACAATAGAAGTTCAAGTGCTTCCCCCTCCGAAAATCCTTCTAAAATGTCTACTGCTTCTGATTCTTTTCCACTATCAGAGAAAATGGTGTGCCTCTGGGAGGAAGGGTTCTCTCTGGGAACCTTTTTAGTCTTCCTGCACTTGGAAGAATGCTCATTTGGACTCATGGGAAATGCATTAAAGTCTGAATTTCTCATTCATGGCAGAAGAGAGGCCACATGCCAGATCAAATTGTTTAGGACTGGGGTGTATGCGGAGAGAATACCTTGCTTTAATCCCTGTAAGAGTAACCACTTGTGAGGTTGCCTCCCATGCTCACCCTTGTCTTAGGATGATACCATTTCAAGCAAATAATAAACCACTCTGGCAGTATAGTTACCACACTTGAAAAAGTTTTCTCTTGGTAGGAAAAGTATTAGAGCTATTTCTATTTAGCAATTATTAGTCATGAAAACTGAAAAGATTCTTTGAAGCAAGTCTTCTTTACTCAGCTGGAGTTACAATTTCCACAGTACCATAAAAATCAATCATTCTGAGACTGGAAGGAATTTCATAACAGGCATACAGCTATCTGCTTCTTTCTGTTCTACAGACAAGTCTTTAATGTTCTTGATATTGCACCCAGTTATATGCTGGAATTTCAGTCCAGTATAAACTGGTGAAAAATCCACACAAAACAACATAGAAGTTTTTCATCTCAGTTTAGCTGTATTAATCAGAAACACTTTCAACTTTTTCCTTCTTGAATTCTAAAAAGGTAACAACATAGTTTACAATGCACAGCTAATAATAATTTGAAAATAAAACCTAAATAAACAGACTTTCTCAAGTTTAAATATGCTTGACATTCCCAGAGGACTGGGGCTTTTTGTTTGTTTGTTGTTCTGTTTTTTCCCCTTTGAGTGTGCTTGAATAAAATTGTGGACATCCATTGCTTTTCAGGGGCAAAAGACAGCCACCACATTGTATTGACAGCTGAAAATCTTAGTTTTGTTTTTCCCTGTAGGACTCTTACAAAGTTTTATGTTTGCTTTAAAATATCCCATTGGAAACAAGAGTGCTACTTTAGGATACATTGTTTTAATATCAGTATACTTCAGAAGGGACATGTGTACTTCAGAATGACGTTTGTGAGGAGAAGAACTTGGTTTGAAGCACCCATGTAAAGAAAAACCTGTCAAAGTTCCTCCTCTGAAAGGTATACAGTCTCTGAAGCTGAGTTTTTCTTATAGTGCATGTGTATCATATAACATGGTTATCTTTAACTATGACTTGCTTGAGCAGGAATTGGTTAAGTACTATATTCAGAAAAATACTTACAGGAATCCATTTCCCTTGCAAGGACATGTACTGATACCTTGTGTCTTCTGGGAGCATCTATTGCCAACAGCACCTACAGTAAAAAACATGAAGTCCTTCGGGTGTGGGAAGTGTCACTCACATTATAAATCAGTAAAAGAATGAAAGCATTTACATTTTTAGCTTTAAAATGAGGGATGAATTTTGGGATGTCACAGAATCATAGAATGTTTTGGGTTGGAAGAGACCTTGAAGATCCTGTAGTTCCAGCCGCCCTGCCATGGTCAGGGACACCTTCCACTAGACCAGATTGCTCAAAGCCCCGTCCAACCTGGCCTTGAACACTGCCAGGGACAGGGCAGCCACAGCTTCTCTGGGCAACCTGTTCCACCACCCTCATAGTGAACAGCTTTTTTCCCCAATATCTATTCTAAATCTCCCCTCTGTCAGCTTAAAGCCATATCCATTCAAATATTATTAGAGGTCATCCATACAGTATTTTGAATTATTTTACAATCAAGTCAAGAAATGAATGCACTGCTTCAGGCTTAGAAAAATTGGAATAGGAACTCAGCCATTAACTATCACAGTATCAGGAACCTAAAGCTCTGCAGAATTTTCAATCCCTGGCAGCCTTCTGGAAGCACATCACCCTGAACACAGTTACTAAGCTCAGCTGGACTAGCTCACTCACTAACCAATTATTTCTGCCTTGGAATACCAGATGATCATGTATTGAGCAAAACAGTATAGATTCCTACATAAACAGAATGTGGATACTCGATCAAGTAACCATTTATTGAACAACAGCTACTAAAATTCCATTTACTACCTTTGTATTTGCTGCACATCTTCACCCATGCTATCATACCATTAAAAAACCAAATGAAAACAAAGATGTTAGTGTTCACTGTGCAATGTAAATAATAACCCCTTTTAAGCATTAAGTCTCATAAAAATAGACGGTAATGCAAAATGACCTTGGACGAAGGAAGTGAAAAGGATAAGGACAAATACAAAACACTCTGAAAGACATTAGTCACCCCAAAAAGAGAAAAAAAGAATACAGATACACACGTACCCATGGTTCTTCATGAGTATAACTTTTTCCATCCAATACTAAGTTCCTTAGACTCATCTTCATTACTTTTCAAAGTATTCCCATAGCTGTTAGCTGCTACTTAAGTAATACAACACTACATACACTTCGCAGAATAGCGAATTATCATCGCCTATGAAATTTGTTACAAACCAGAACGAATGAGGCCAAGTTTATTTGGGGAGTGGACCCCTTACTATTTCCATTGCTTATATTAGATATCTATCTAGCAACTTCATGCTGAGCTGCAATGTATAATTATTTCATCATTATGCTGTTCCTTTGTTCTGCCTAACTATGAGAGAAGGAAAAAAGCTTCTTCATTCACTGATTTACAGTGAATGAAGCTTTAAAAATATCCATTTCATTCACAATTCATGCACACAAAATAAGCTGAATCATTTATTAGTTGAAGAAAAAAATAAAAGAACAAATTTGCAATTTTTGCCAAGCTTGGTCATAGAACAGCACATTTTTTTTTATTCATAAAGGATGGATAAATGATACAAGAGGAGAGTAAGATCTGGAAAGAAGGGGAAAAAACCAACCCACCAACCAAAAAATCCACAGAAGAAAACCCAATCCTTTCCCACAATTTTTACAGTATGCTAGTTGCCATTAAACTAAGTAAGGTTCAAGAAACAGAATTATTATTATGTGCATCAATCATATCATCTACCTAAAACAGGCATAAGTATATGCTTTCATAGTTCACACAAATCACATCCAGTTTTAGCTACATCTCCTTCCAAGTAACACTTCAACTACATGAGTAACTTACCTTGTAGAACTGTATAATATCATCCTTGGTCAGGGTCTTTAGATAAGCCACTTCAATGTTATCTGCACAACAATACTAAAAATTATAACAAGTCTGCAAATCATAGCTCATTATTAGCACACTACTTATTCAAAGTACATTTCTTTCAAATTCAGATGCTGTAATTGACTGCAAATGATATGCTTTTCATTGTTAGCTTTCAAGCTAATACTTGCATGACTAAAAGTGTCATTGGAAGCTTGGCAGAAAATTATACTTCAGTAAGTCCACTTGATTGGACTTACTAAAAAAATGCATGTTTGAAGAATACTGATTGCACTGTATGTTATTTAGTAGCTGAAAAAGATATGCGTACTTCTGTATATTATCTCCGAATCAATGTTACACATTTCTAATACAGACTGATTACAGGAGGCTTTTATTCACAGTGAGGAAACAGGATGGTAGGATGTACTTTGGCAGGATGTACTTATAAATAAATGTAAGGAACAGTGCCTACATCGTACCTGTTAAGGAATAATTACCTTTTAAGATATCTGGGGACAATGTGTCTCAGTAGCTACATTGCTTCATATAAATTAAATTGTAAGGTAGTATCATTTCTGCATAAGCAGGAACATTTTTTGTTGTAGGCATACTTGCTTTTCTTAGGGTTAGCAGAAAGATCAAGAAAGAAATGTGTGCAAGACAACAAATGTGCAGCTAACAAGTCTGTGAGGCAGGCTGTAAAGTAATTTATGTGAAGATATGAAGTTCTACATGGAGGAAGTAAAAAAAGCCAAACAAACAAGAAAACACAGTTTGGAAAATGACAAGACATTTCAGAGAAAATTTTTAAGTGAGGTAAACCAGTAAAATTATTATAATAATAAAAATGTAAAAAGCCTTTCGCTTCTTAAGGCTAGAATATGAATTTCTGGGTTTGACAATTCTAGTCCTATTAGAATCATTAATGAAATAAGATTACTAGTGGGTAGAGGGGAATTAAAGATATAAAAGTCAAGGGAAATAATGAGTTGAGTAGGATTTAGATGTTGAAGATATGGCTACAGATAGCAGTAAGAAATGCCAGAGAGATAGTATAGATCCAAGTATGGTAAAAACATAAACAATGAAGGCAGAGAAAAATTAAACTGCGTCATCAAACACAAAAGAAGTACTTGAGAAGTTTCCTTGCCACTCCATATACTCAGACATGAAACCTTGTCAATAGCTCTCATTCTCTTGAGACTAAGCTAGATGACAACTCAAAATTCTTCATCATCAAAACAGTTCAGTTAGTCACTGTCGACCAAAAATACTGTATTTGTTATTGTGGAAAGCCAATACTGTGCCTATAAAGCAGAAGAGAAGTCACAGGACACAGACTAATTTTTATGTAAATCAGTGTCAGCCCATTTTCAGTAATAACACTTGAAGTTGCATCTCATTTGATCTTCTGCAAGTTTGTATCTTCGCAGTATTGTGGGTGAAGAAAAACATGAAAAAGAAATGTTTCTTCAGACCTACTCTAAGCTGAGACAAGTCACATGTTAGTTAAGATATCTGCTACTGCCTCTGCCATTGCTCCCTCAAAAAAGCTGCGCAATGGGAAGGGGAATCTGGTTCACATGAATGTGTGCACCGTCAGGAATGTCAAATTGCATTTGAATGCATCTCAGTCAAGCATTAGGCACATATGTAATACACATGTCTGAACTGAACATCACAGAAAGAAATCTGAGCTTATGTGACATTAATATTTGAATTCAAACCTTCCAATCTTTGACCTACTCTATGTCTCACTGAGCCTTAAGGGAAAGAATGGAAGGTAAATGAATCATTCACCAACCCCCATCATATGGGGAACATCACAGAACACATTTATCTTCTATTACTAACAGCTCCCACAATAGTGAGAGCACAGGCTCCACAAATGAGGTATTTTCTCAAGGCAGAAGGAAGAAATACAACACACAAGACACAATCACAAATAATATATTAAATTATGCACAGAGTATGTGAAAGTTTAAGTTGTTCCCAAATGAATATGACACTGAGCAATCACAAGTGCAGCCAAACGACAGCATTCAGTTTTAACGGAATTGTAATTTCTCTTACCTCTGTCAAAGTTATACTGCTGGGAAATGATTTCACCCCAGTATTTAGCACATTCTGCAGACAGCTTCTTTGGTTTGTCTAGACGACGAATTGCTAAAGCTTGTATGTGTTTTTGGAAGGCCTCTTCTGTCATATCTTCTATGCATTTCTCCATAGTTTTTAAGAATGCTTCAACTCTGCTTTCTAAATAGTGTGGTGGCTTTTCAGATTGTATAATAAATCGCAGTCCCTGTATGCCATTTGCCCGACGTGGACCACTGAACACAATGTAACCTTGGCAAAACAAGAACAGTCAGAAATTTAAAAAAATGCTTTGTTCCAGCATTAAGTTTGTCAAACATGGCATGTTTGACAGGAATGCAATTTTATGCTAAGTTTAATTCTGTATTATAAATGAAATAATACAGGTTTCCAAAGTACACCACTGTTGTTTTATAGATCTCTAATCATTCTTTGATCCTTATTTGGGAGAATAAAGCATCATTCTTTGATGCTTATGTCAAAAGTGGACACAGTATTTCAAAGTCCTTACCTGAACAATATAGGAGTATTATTGTGTGTGCATCTTGGAAGTTCCCATTTATATATCCCAGTGTTATACCAGCAGCATGATACTGCTGATTTATGTTCTACTTCTGATCCACCGTAACCTGTAGATTGTTTTCTACACAAGTGTTACCTAGCCAGTTGCTTCCTAGCTTGTATCTGTGCCATTGATTATTCCTGCCAAACTGTTCCTACCAAATTGCATCTTATTCGTGCTTCCAAAATGTCAAACTAATTCTGTATTCTAATTCTACCTTCCCACACACTTGCAGCCTCTCCCAGCTTCATATTATCTGAAGATTTAGTAAGTATATTCACTCTGCTATAATCCAGAGTTTTGCTGAAAATACTAAACAGCACTGGATCACAATAGAGCTCTGTAGAACACCACAAACAAATTCTTATTTATTTTCCAGTCATGACTTTCCAAACAGTCTTGTGTAGCACTTCTACCTAGATGCTCTTCAGCTTCTTTGAGAATATTAAGCACCTTTTCTACTACCAGGAAGAGACATACGACATCACCACTTCCATCCACACAGCAAACTCTATTTGTATAAAAAAGTTAGGTTTAGTTTGCCCTGAGTTTGTCCAGTAATAGTCTCCGAGTTACCTTCTGTGAATTCAGAACTGGTTTGATAACTTATTCTGTGTTTTACAGGATTAGAATTAAGTTGACTGATCTATAGTTTCTCCACTCCTCTTTCTCCTTTTTTAAGGAAATGACACATTTACCTGTGTTTATTTTTCCAGTACCACACCTATCATCCACAAATTCTTAGTTATAAGAATTCTAATTCCAAGATTTCATAAAAAAAAATTTTTTAAATGTGATGTACAGTTCATCATGCCTGAACTTTTTACAAGCTTTTAATTTGCATGAACAACCTTTAACCTGTTACTTTCCAGTTCAAAGGTAAGGGTTGGACTGTGATCACAAGTATTTATTTTGGAAAGCACCTGGTCACAGTTGACATTTTAAGTGAAACTAAACAAAGCCTTCCTAAACGACTTTGCCTTCTTTTTTTCTACCACTAACTACTTTTCCTCTTTCTCATACTGGTAAATCATTTATTGAATGAGTTCTCGGTACTACTTCTAATGTTTAGCTAACTACTAACTCCTGAGCTTCTTTTCCCCCTTATCTTTCCAAGAATATTATGAACAATTCCATCAAGTTTACTGAATTTTGCTGGTATTTCTATTGTCTTACTTCCCAAGTCTTGTGAACTCTACCATTTGGCAGCTATGCAGTGCTGGACATGCTCACATAGTTCTTCCTCACTGGTTCTCCGCCTCCTCTTTAACTGCTGCCTCCAACTTATACAAAACCTGCCACGACCACATTCCAAAAATGTGCTAAATAACCTGGGTCCTGCCATATTTTCAACAGTTACCTAGTTAAAAGCCCTATGACAAATATGGTATGGCTGATGCTGCTAGTTGCTCACAAAAAGTCTAATCTTGTGTGATATCCCTGGTAGTTCATAGTCATCACACTGAGACATTTGCCTGGCTCTCACCTTTGGGAAAAACTGTACTACTCATCAGTACTTCAGTTATGCAAAGTCTCTGTCTATCCTTGTTATCCTGTTTGGAAAAGCCTTACCAGTAACAAACATTAGTACTTATCATTGACCAGCTGTATTTTTAAAAAGTCTGAAATGTATTCAGGTCTTCACCGACATGGCAGTATTCCTAAAATAGGGCTTATAATTCAATCAAGTGTACCTGGAAGTAGGATCACAAGCAGAAAAGACCATACTACCGCTGATTTTTAAGATGATCTAAAATTTAGGAAACTGATCTAATCTCCTTTTGGTAAAAATTCTAGACATGAATTTTTCCATACAGTAATCAAACTGTATTTTAAGTCAGAGTTGGTTTCAGATATTTCAGACTTCTCTTAAAAATCATGCTTGCTTATTCTCTTAGTCTGTGTACAGTAACATTCCTTTGAGTCATCAGCAGTTAAAATGATTTACATTTACCAAGTGCCCTTTAAATGGCACTCACTAAGCAGAGAAAGAAAACCTCATCATGTCTCATGTAAGTGCGTGTGTGTGCATGCATGTGTGTATAAAGACACATAATCACTATGGGGAGACTTACCTAATTGTTCCTTGGTGCGCAGAGTATTGAAGCATGGTTCTGAGATAATTTGACAAAAGAGTTCCAGAAACATATTCTCAGAAGTGCTTTGCATATCTGTCTGGTAATATATTTCAATGCCACAATTATTATGAACTTCATTTCTCTGTTGATATACAAACCAACCTCCTAAAAGACAAAGTTAAAACATTCAAGTTCATAAAAATGTACATTCTTATTGTCCACAATTAAAATGATAATGGTCTATCACCTACGGAATGGAATTATAATAAATGGTTTAGGACTGTAAAAGCAGAATTTCCACTAACAGCATACTTTTCATGAAACAAGAAAAGAAAAGATTATTTTAACACATCGAAATGTCATAGCTTGAGAATATCAGCAAGTAAATTGAAACTGGCTGCTTCTCCTCAAACAATTATTTTTGGAACTGGAATGGAATTCTGCATTGCCTCTACTGTGTAAATAATTTCTAAAGACAATTTGTCAGTGTCCTGGGTTCAGCTACAGCAGTCGTTTTTTCTCCTTCTTAGTAGCTGGTGCGGTGCTGTGTTTTTGACTTTCAGTCTGGGAACAATGCTGATAACACCGATGTTTTTAGTTGTTGCTCAGTAATGTTTACTCTGACCAAGGCCTTTCCTCAGTCTCATGCTTTGCCAGAGAGGAGGGGAAGCCAGGAGGAAGCAGAGACAGGACACCTGACCCAAACTGGCCAAAGGGGTATTCCATACGACAGCACGTCATGCCCAGTATAGAAACTGGGGGGAGTTACCCGGAAGGCCCAGATCGCTGCTCGGGTCGGGCTGGGTATCGGTCGGCGGGTGGTGAGCGGTTGTGTCCTCTCCCCTTGTTATTCCTCTTATCATTATTATTGGTAGCAGTAGTGGTTTGTATTATACTTTAGTTACTGGAGAGCTGTTATCTCAACCCGTGGGAGTTACATTCCTTCGATTCTCCTCCCCATCCCTCCGGGAACGGGGGGAGGAAGGAAGAGGGGGGGAATGAGCGAGCAGCTGCATGGTTCCAAGTTGCCAGCTGGGCTTAAACCACGACAGTCAGAAACATTTATGAACATTAAAAATAATCCAGCATTTAATACCAATTGCTTCTTTGGAATATGGTAGTTTCCACAGGCTGATTATCAGCTATGCATGATTGGCTTTGGCTGTATCTGTTGTCACTCTTGTATAACTCCCAGCAATTCCTTGAACCTTCTTTCTTACACATAATAATATTTTTTTTTGCATAATAGAAATAAAATCATATAAAACCACTATGAGACCAAAAGAATTTGTATTAAGGAAAAAGAAGTTACCTGTTTAACAGCTTTTAGTTTTCTCAAAATGCAAGGGTCATTTAGGACAATCTGTCATTGAATGATCAACTAATACTCAAGAGTACTCAAGAGTACTCAAGAGTAGTCATCTATCATATGTGTATACTATGTGTAGTAAAGAGTGGGACAGGGCTCTTATTTCCACAAATCATATTGAGTGAATTAGGACTGGATCATAAAATGGTTTGGGTTGTAAGGGACCATAAAGATCATCTACTTCCAATCCCCAAGAGGTCCAATTTACATTCACAGATTAAAAATTAAATAAAATTCATTTTCAAGTTTACCAGAAAGATGAAATATTAGTGTATAATTTTATTCACAAAACCACACCCTAATTATATTTTTAAAGTTTAAAATAATTTGAAGTTTAAAATAAATTGAAGTCCCATTTTGAAACAAATTCCTAGCAATAAAGTAATTTTAAAATGCCATTAGCAAACAGAGAATCTCAATGTAATGTATGTTAAAAAATTGAAATAAATAATTTAACTTACTGTCAGGAAGTTGCACTTCTCTGTATCTCACTAATTGACTGGGAAGGAGTGGCTTTGTATGAGCGTGCTCAATCAGAGTGTCCTCAACCATCTGCATAATTCCTAATGCAGCCTGGAAGAGAAAACATAAGAGGATTTTTAATAATAATTGGTTATTCTGTACCTAACAGCAATGTAAGACTTTTCGATTATTGATGGTGACGTGAGAGAAAAGAAAAATCAGGAATAGAAAGTAGGGATATTTTAATTTAATAAAAATACAGCAGAAGTTAAGTAGACAGGAGGAAGTGAGGGCTTCAGGAGCAAGGGTTTTGTGGATGTTTTCTACATTTATCTTGTCTACACATTCAACTGCTGCTGCTCCTCCCCAATGCTTTTGAAATTAAAAGTTCAATGGGCTTTTTTCTTTCTCTTTACCACTGTGATGAACTCATCTTTCAAAGTTTGAAAACAAGATACCTACAATACATGCTTGCAAAGCAAAAGACATCTCAGCAGGTGGAATTTTACAAAAACAAATTAACGGTTAAGTTCAAACACACATTCCATTGACCTGCTGGTAATATTAGGACTCATTGCCCAGATACTTTCTTTTATTTGATGGATTAAAATAATAATAATTTAAAAATCACAAATAGTGGGGAAAAAATTAAAATAATTAGTTTCATTCGAGGATTTTAAGTTTAAAAGCTTTACTTGTTAAGGATTATGTATTCTTGTAGCCTGCATATTGGAAATTACAGTAACTTGCTACAAAGCAGTTTTGTCTGAAAGCCAAAATCTCTTAGTCTGAGCTGCCATAAACTCGCAAGTGATCTTACCAAAAACATGGAAAGAGCTGAAAACTTAATAAACACACAGCCCTTCCAAAACCCCCACCCAATATCAAAGACAAAAAGATTGAGGTCTAACAAAAGCCAATTTGAAGGGATAGAGAAAAATACTACATATTCTGCTAATCAAATCACTATATTAAAACAAAATATTTACAAGACTGTTCAGACAGATGTTCTGAACAGGATTAGTTTACTATTCATCCACTTGCAGCAAATAAATAAAAGGAATAGTAAAAAGCAAATATCAAAATGAAATTAATTCAAGAAGAAATGGGAATTTTAAGGAGCTAGCTAGGTCTAATTCTTCAAAAATTACACATGCACTAAAAATTTTTTTCAGTATTGAAAGGTGTCATAAGATCATGTAAATTTTTACTTAATTTTAGTTGGAAAAATTCTTAGATCCAGGTTAAAATTTCTGAGATATGTCAGTGATGATGACAGAAGCTTTCCTACCCACATCTCTTCAGGGAGGTTTGCAGATCATCTCTAAACATTATACAGCTATGGGTGAAACAGTACAACCTTCCCAATTCTCTGGCTGTAGGACTCTTCAATAGTCACCCATAATGCCAAACTAAAGAATGCATTTCACTGCTATGACTGCATCAGCATGGAAATATAAAAAATCTGATCATTCAGTTACATTTCAGAAGGAATTTTCATGTACAAATATGTAAGAAATACGTAAGGAAAGAAGTGAGACTATTTTTTACATTTCTCCACATGAAAAATAGTCTATTAAAAAAACATCAAGAAAGATGAACAAGAAAACTATGCATCCAGTGGTATTGGCTCCTTTATCTTTTTATTTTCTCCTTTCTTACTAGCTAACTTTCTTCTCTGTACAATAAGCAGTCACTCGCAGTGTTTAGAACATCTGCTAGCAAAGCATCACAGAGCTGGTATAACATAGAAATACTGCTATATCAGCCCTACAAAAAAACAGAATGAAAACATGTACAAGTATTACATTTTCTATTGGCTCTTATATTCAAATATTTGGTTATATTTCTTATGCAAATACAAACTGTTACTATTTTAATGGAAGATATAACAAATGCTTTCTGAATTTTTTCCCCAAAAGACACAACAGAGAGCTGACGTTTATTTTTCATGGCTCACCATTCCTCTTTAGCTTTCTGCAAAGTGCTTCATTTGGAAAGATCTTGAATTCTCAAATCTTTGCCAGTTAGCCTGAAACTTTTAAATGCAAAAGCAGGATCTGCAGCATATCATTCCCTAAGCAGCTTGATCACATCACAGGAATGATATGCAACATAGACTTTAAAATATTTCGATCATAAGTTGTTTTTTATTAAATTTCCAAGAGCAATACAAGGGCAGCACTTCGCCTAATAAATCTAAAGTGGAAAAAATGACTCTGTGATAGTCCCATAAAGATAAAAATGTACAAAGTCAAATTATGAAATCACCTTTGGCAAAACTGCTTTAAGATCTGAGAAGATTAAAGTAGTCTTCTATTTTTTATGCTGCTTTTAAATAAAAATTGTTTTATTAAAGAAGGTATCACACCAACCTGTTTTGTTATATTGCCATGGAGAAGTGCTTCAATGTGTAACCGTGACAACAGTTGAGCTATAAAGGCCTTGAGGCGGGGAAGAGTGACATCTAGAATAGATATTTATATAGTTAAATCAATTACATGTATTTTTACATGAAGTATCACCTAATTCATCATTAGATACTGTGCAATGCACAGGAGGAGAAACTCATCATCATGAAAAAGTGAATCTCTCCTTCAAGGTGCAACACTGGAAAGTTCCCAGGTCTAAATAGCAGCACTCATCATATAGTTTATTTCGCTTAGAATTCACATACAGTCTGACCCAGATTCCAAAAAGAAAAGAAGAAAAAAAGCCTCCTTTCCAATCATGCTGAACAAACATTCATTCTCCAGAGTAAATAGCTGCAATCATTCAGGTGGTGTTCCAAGATAAAGCCGTAGTTATTAACTAAACAAGCAGCATGTAGTTTATAATGCTCAAGAAACACACTGTGCATTTACCATCTAGACCGAAAAAAGAACCTCAACTTAAATATGGTGTTTTGATAGTATCTTTGTAACAAACAATACACAAGAAAAATATTTTTGCAATATATCCCAGAATACACATATACACATATTCTATGCTAGCTTGTCTTTGTAAATCAGTTTTCATATATAATGCAAAGTATAGTTTAATAGATAGAATCAACAGAATAAGAGAGAAAGAATGGCTGAAAGGATGGGGTGTTCATCCCAAAGCGAACATTTCCATTATTAATTCCCTGACACTACAAGAATACCCACACTTTATCACCAAATCTATTAATTTCTCATTTTGTCACTTTCTCAACTAAAATAAAAACTAACAATACTTATGTATTTCACAAAAGTTTTGAAAAGACAAATGCAATCAAGATTTTAAGGTCACTCAGTTATTCAGTGGGGGATGCATACATACTCAACAGATTTGTTATCAGTATTAGAAAAACCTATACCATGCTTATCAGTCTTTCCCTCTCTTACTGGTGGTAACTGACCCCCAGTAAAAAAGTTAATTTCACATTTTTCTCTGATTCCAAATCAACTTTTTATTGTTGTATAATCTTAATTTTTACCTCTAGAGTTGCTTTTTAATAGTGCAAAAGATTATGGTCATATTGAGTGTGAGAGAGGAAAACAAAACAATAAAAATCATGCATGAACTCCCTGAATTTCAAGCAGATTCCCAGCAGTGCTAAGTAGACAGCATTCCTTGTGAGCATTCCATTTTCAGCCATTCTTATGCTGAATACAGTAGTATTAACCTTATAAAGACAACTTACACATGGAACAGAAAATCAGTAGTCATTCAAAAAGCAATGACCTACATAAAGCTGAACCCAGTGCCATGAAAATCAGCGTTAATTTTGTTATTGACATCAGAGGCAGCATTGGCAACACTGCTCATCTCAGAGATACCTGCAATAATTAAGAAGCTACACAACTAAGCATTTATAATTCTATCCTGGAGGAATCCTGTAGAAAAAACACACACCCTTATGCAGCTGGCTCAAGGCATCTATAGAGTCTGTCTTAATGAAGTAGTTTTCAACATTACAACTTGAAACAGTTCATACAAAATGGCATGTGTCAGTCTGATAACTATTAAAATGTATTGTGAATCCACCCCCTCAAATAAATACAAAAGCCAGGTGTTCTTCTTGAAAAGAATGTCTCAGTGAATTCTAAGAAGATATTACAAGATATTTTGCAAACTGTCCCAGTAACCGCCTTTTGTTATAACACAGTAAGACAGAGGTAGGGAAGAATTCTTCAGGTATTACTAAAATAAATGAAAATCTCTTAGTTTGAAATTTCTTCTTCCTCCAAATATAGCAAGGCACCTGCTCTTTGTTAAGAACCAGTGTTCTTTACTATTGTTATTACCTACAAAATACGTATAAAATATCTTTATTATCTACAGAAACAGGAGTTAAAATTCCCTGATAATGGAAAAAGCAAAACAGCATGCACATTTGGAAGTACAATGCAGGTACACTTCAGTGTGTCTGCAAGATGTCAGCTAGAGCCAAATGATTTCAGCAGTGTTGGTTAAGCACTGGATTCACCATACCCAGGCTCATGGCCATAAAGCCATTCAAGATTTGCCTCAAGTTTTACCTGCAAGTTTAGCCATTTGAGGCCTTTTGCCTGAACCACTACTATACTTTCTAGAAACTGGAGGACAAATGCAGAGGAATGGACATCCACCAGTTCAGGTCTGGCACTGCAGGGACTTCACTTGAATAATGAGCAGAGTTCAAAATAGGTACCTTCAGTAGTTTAGTAACAAGACATTTTCCATAAGAAAAAAGTTTTTTAAAAAAAAAGTTTAAAACTGTAAGATCATTACCATCTAGAGCTTCTTTTAATTCATCTTTGGTCCAAGCAACTTCTGTCATCAGCAGTCGGAGATAATACATCGCATGCTGGTGAGGCTGTTCAGCTCTGAAGTTGTTAAGTGATCTCATGTACTAAAACAAAATAATTAAGTTCCAATTATAGAACTCTATTTCTAAACATAAAATATTAACCTTGTACTCTCAGATTTATGTACCATCAAACAAATACACTTCAAATGTTAGGAACATTCTCTTGCTTGTCAGACCTGTTAAAAAACTGTAATCACCTTAGTAATAATGTGGGCCTCTGAGCCTACAGATTAAGAAGTAACCAATAAGATAGTTGAATGAGCATGAAATCAAACTTCTCAATAAAATTAATGACTGGAATTAATGACCTAAATAAGCACTTAGATCAAGTTGCTCTACCCGGGAACTATGCATTCTATGATGACTGTCCAGTGATGGGGAAATATTGCTAATAGGAAACGTATTTTTGTCCCAGTTGCTTCCCTGTGCTGACTTAGATAGAAAAATACAGGAGCGTCTGGGAAATTCTTTGCGTTCTTTGCCTGGATAAAGCAAGTACAAGAGAAGAATCAGCAAGCTTCTCCAAAGAAACTCCTTTCTAGTCCAGCTGCACCTTTACAAAATAAAACATTTTTCGTCTACTAGAGGAACTGGAAAGTACAAACTAATGGTTTTGGCAAGCTGGAATCACTTCCAGTACAGAAGAGTAACTTATTTCAGGGCACGTGAGAGAAACAGCGAGCATGAGTTGCTGAGGATGCAACCTTTTATCTGTTCCAAACAGAAGCTCGTATCTCCCTCATCTGTTAGCTGCAGACATGAGGGGGGAAACTGCTATCTCCCCTTCCTATTTGACTTTTTTGTATTTTGTCAGCATTTTACATACAAATAACGGAAGTCTATAAAATTACAAAACATGCATAATACAAAGTTCATGCAAACTGTAAAGACAACAGTTAAACTAAAAGAGAATAATCCAAATGGGTCATTCACAGACATGAGAGTTGGGGTTTTTTACCTTGAAGTTTCTCACATCCAGGTAAAACTTTCCAAACAATTAGTGTATGTCAGGTACGCAGAGTCCTAAATAAAGTTCTGTCACAATAAATCTACCTCATGTTTGATGTGCACCAGCTCAGAATTTCCTACTAAATAGTAATGAACTAAAGATGGACCTAGCGTCTGTCTAGACCAGTCACCTGTTCAAAAGTCACCAGCATCAGGGGATTAAAATAAGGCTATAGCAAGCACGGAGTGATCTTCCCTGTAGCCCTCGCTCTCTCATCTACTGCAGACTATCTGCAAGCTTTCTGGGCCAGAAGTCAGCCTGTTCCCCAAAACCAGTCTAACCCCTGTGCCCTCACTTACACTCCCACAACTACTCATTGCTATGAGTGCCAATATCCAATTTCTTCATTTCCTTCATCCTACTTCTGTTATGCTCTCTAGAAAGGACCAGAACAATTATGCATTTTGTTTGGCTTAGCAATTGTAATCACTGTTCATAAATTTACTTCAGGAGCCAAAACCAAAATAAAAACTAATCTAATGTACATTCCATATATTTAGATCAGTCATTAAATTTAGGAAGTGAGGCTCACAGAAGTCAGCATGTACTTAACCAGCTGGTTACTTTGGCACAGAAGGATCTTGGCCCAGAAGCAGAGCTCCTCTTCCTATCTGGGGAGAAGAAATGTTGCAAATCTTCTCAACATTTTCTTTCCCCTTTCATCCATTTTCCCCTTCTATTGCTAGATTCCACTGGGGCCTTTCCAAATTATAAAATGGAATATAAAGTTAAGACTTCCACTCCTGTCACCCTTCTTAGATTTCTACAACTATCAAGGCAAGCTGCAATCCCTTGATCAATCCCTAGAAAGACTGACTTATAGAAGATTCCAGAGCCAGTGATATTCAACCAAAGAATGTAATATAAACACCCAGGGAACTCGGGGCCACAAAAAAGACAAAATAAGGAAGATTCTGCAGTCCCAATGAGGCAGAATTTCACTCTCTACTCCCATGGATCACCAAATTTCATTTCAAGTCAATGCATTCAATTTTAAACTACTCCAAAATGTAAGTTTCCCGTGTAGCTTACCGCTTCCTTGATTATTTCAAATCGTTTTTCATCGATCTCAAAAGTAGCCATTTTCTCAATGATCTTCTTAAGCAAGATATGTTGCTTGTCATTATAGCCTTTTACAGAAAGCTATGGAAAAAGTGCATAATTTGCTTTAAATGTGGAAGATAAAAGAATAAAACAATTACCAAGTCTAGTATATTTCAAGGAACAATACACTTTTCAACACTCAGTCTGAATTCACCATTATTCAACATTAACTCATTCCGAAATAAAATCCCTTTACCCATCAAAAGATAACTGACAATAGAATATTACATATTTGCCCAGGGGTTATGAATGCAGAGAATTAATGTAATTTCACATTGACGTAAGCATATTGTACTTAGAATACAGATTTTTAAATGATTACAATATTGAATCCAGTCAGTAAACAGTACATTTGGAGTACTGAAATGGTTTTACTCTAGGGTTCTCTTGATAATGAAACTTAGATTAACAGCCTTCAATATTCTCTCCAATTTACTTTTTACCTTGTTTCATGTTTATCTTGTTGCTCAAAAAAAAAAAAAAAAAAATTTATGTAAGTGAAAATAAGCAGTACTACAAGAAAAAGGGTACTGTCAACAGCAGCACAATTTATAAACAGGATAGTGGTGGGCTGAAACGCCTTTTTTCACTAAAATTTCTGTAGCTTGATGGAATCATAGAGTACTTTTTAAGTTTCTATGTTGTTTTGTTTTGATTTTTTTAAATGGCCGAGTTTATTTCATGTATATTTTTAAAAGAAAATGTGTATCATCAGGTCAGTATCTCTGGAAAAAGGAATTTAATTGGACTTCTGCAGTTTAATTATTACAGGTAAAGTGAAACTTTAGGACACAAACCAACATATAGGTGAATTCCTGCTTTCCAGTGGGAAGAAATTTTTTTCTTCTATAGTTGCTGAAACATACCTGAACCATGAATTTGGGGAAAAAAAATAAACCAAAAAAAAAACCCCTTATCATAAACGGATTTATGACAATGGCTGATATCCTAAATCAGCATAAGCACCCAAACTGTTCAAGAATCACCGTGGGTGAATGTTTTCAGCATAGCATCTGTCCTTGCTCTAAGTATCAACATTGTATAGTTGCACCTATTAACTATAATACTTCTCACAATATAGAAAAGAATATTGAGTTCTCAGACATCAAAATGGAGTAAACTGATTCTAATATATGAAAACAGAATTTTTACTGTAGAAGAATATAAAGACCCTACAAAAACCTGCTTATATTTGAAATAACTCTAAACTGTAACTAAAAATGAAGAAAACTACACACACATTCCCTGCACTTTCATTTTTTTAAAGGAATTAACTCTGACCATGGAAACACCAGCAAGCTTTGAAACTAAGAAGATGTAACTATGTTTGCTGTAAGTTAAATGAATGCTACCAGGAAATGAGATTTGCACTAAATGGAAAGAAAAAAAAAGAAAAAGAAATTGCAGCACTCACTCTCATATAGAAAATGTAAAGACAATATGCATTCTGTTCTCTTACTAAGATGCTTTGGAAAACAACAGTTCTACAAGAAATTTCAAAACACATTTTGGTACAAAACTACGGTTAATATAAGCTTTTAACACAACTTTAAGAGAGACTATTAAAATCTACCATAAATCTCATAGGAGAAGCCGAGTAAGAAATATTCGTGATAAATTGCTATCAAGTAAGTATCGCCAGCTCTTTAAAACAAATTATAAAACATATACTAAAAGCAAACACTAAAAGAAAAGCCATAAATATACAGCATTGCCTTCTAATGAACACATGCACAATCTATTTCCACAGCTCACTACACCAGAATTAGAAAATTATACCAAAATCTGTAAAGTTGAGATTCATTCAACAGAAAGGTTACATAGAGAAACCAGCAACAATACTCTCAAGATTACCATGCAAGTAAGTAAAAATGTGAACTAGAATGCAACAATTGCACTGCACACCATGTTCACAAGACACTGCAATCTTAAACAGGTCACTTAGTACTGATTACAATTCAGTTTTGCTTTGCCTTTAATTCATGAGACATATGCAAGGGGAAAAAAACCATTAACCATCTCGTTTGAAAATGCAGAAGTCAAATGTTTTCTCCAAGCTCAACAACTCCCAAGCTGTTTCATTTCCTCCTGCGTTTTTTTCTTACTTACAAGTATTGCATTCATTCCTGATGCAATGCCATAGATCAAACCTGAGAGGCGTGCTGCATATGTATACTCTTTTAAATCATCCTTCAATAACCTGATAAACAGGTATGTCATGTTGCAATGGAGAGGATCAGCATAAATGTAGCGACTAACAAAAAGAAAAACAAAAGAAATGCTTTGATACCTCAAGCAGTGACAAAGTAATGGATGAAGAAATATGACTGAAGAGTATGTATATGCAGCCTCATGATCAGTAGTTCTTGAACAGGAAAGTTGAAGCATACCATTTATTTAATAGCATAATAAGGGGATCTTCTACCCCATCAGTCAGAAACTTTTTAGCAGATATCTGACAAACTGAAATAAATATGTAAGCTTGGATTATGGTTGCTTTTTCTTTTTTTTTTTTTTTTTTTTTTAAATGGAGGAACAAATCTTACAACTAATTAATTTCATGAATGATATGAAGAAAATTTGTTTAATATGAATGGAAAGATTGTTGAAGACTTTGAACAAAATTCAACTTAAAATTCAAATTAAAGAAAGGATGGTTAATAATCAAGATCAAAATGAGTAACAGCCTTAGACCCATTTTTTAAGTGAAAGTCCTTCCATCAAATCAATATAAAAATATTGATGAGTGGAAGTAGTTTTAAGGCTCTAAGCTCTTCCTTGATTTGGGTACTTACATACATCCCATAGATGGTATTTTGGAGATCATAGTTCAAGCCAGCTAGTTCTGCTGCATATGCATACTCGTTGAGGGAGTCTTTGAGTAGTTCAAGGTACAAATAGGCCATGTTACAATGCAAGGGATCCACGTAAGCAAATGGGCTGGAAGAAAATGTTGAAAGTAAAATATGCAGTTTAAAATTATTTTTCAGTTTCTTTTGGCCTTTTAAGTTTGATCTGAAGGAAGCAATATTCTCTGTGAGTATGCTGATGGATCCCATTATGAAGGATTCCTATTTTGAAGCCAAATATGAACATACCTGAAAATAATTATTTAGCTTGCTTATAGTTTGAGCAAGGCCTAAATATGTTGAAGATTCCAGAGATACTGTCTTATTTGTGCTTCTAAATCAAGACACATTATATTTACTTTGCTGAATAGTCAGAATTCACCAGAAGAACATAAACTAAATACAATCTGAATAACCAACATAATTTAACAGCTGAAATCAAATGTAGTAGATGCTAAAGTTCAGCACAGGAAAGATGTCTGGCATATCCATTACCATACCACCATAATTTTCTGTTATTTTTTTAATGGAAACAACTACACAAGCTCTAGGGTTGCATTAGAAGCATCAGATCACATACAATAATGTCACAAATTTCTCGAAAAGAAATGCAATTCAGACTCAAACCATGTTTCAACTGCAGTAATTGTTAAGTATCTGAGAGTTTTAAAGATCTGCAAAGTCAAGACAAGTTATTTTACTATGATGAGAATTTATTTCTGAAGATTCTGAAGCACATATAAAGTCAGTATCAATTTCACAGATATAATCAGCAGCATCTAGAACAATTTCCTGTCAGGATACGGCTTACAATTCAAACCCAGACCGTTTGCATTTAATTTCCCTAAGCAGCAGCAATGGTCATATTCAGAGACATGCTAATATATATGTTTACATCTATATACAATGGTATTTTATAGTGTTTACCAACACTAATTTAGTAGAACAAAGATCACATTGCCACAGCACACACACCGGTAACATTAAAATACATTGCAAAGGTATTTTTAAGAAGATTCCTAGGCCTTGACTTCTCCTTCCTTATAGATTAAGGAAAGGAAGCATGGGAAGAGATTAAAAAAAAATTTAAAATCTATTAGACAAATAAAGCCTGCTGTAGTCTGAAATCTTAGCCAAGTATATGCTTTTTTATTATCACTGGGTTAATTATTCTGTGCTTGGATTGTTCTATTTGCATTTCTCTCTACAATGAGAATTGCCCAAAACTGAGCAATTTCAATATGCCCAATGATGCAAATCCAATTAATACTGAATTTTGTAATTAAGACTGAATTCAAAGCAAGATGTAGGTCAATCCTACGTTATCATAAACCTTCCTCCAAACTCATTATATTCTTTTCCGCTTTGATACTAGAATAGAGACTTAATCAGTTTCAGTGATGACTGTGTTCATATTGCTTATAAGTTCTTTATACTCATTTAGCTGGCAAGCGCCAACAGGGAGTTTTGAAAATAATGAAGACTACTAAATCATTAATCCTCAAGTAAAAAATAACAGAAAACAATTATGATAACACTGTTCTGGGAGTTGCCTTCTATTACTGACAACTTTGTAAATAAATGCTTATTTCTAGTTTTCATTTTTTTGACTAGACTTGAAGAAGCAAAACAGTTCAATCACTGATAATGTATTTGAAAAAAATCTTAGAAGTCTAGCTTTTTCTCCTTTCAAACAGAGCTGGAAGTGACATAGCTGGAATCAACACTGGAGTCTTGATCCTGGGTTACCTTATGAACAACTTGAAACCCAAGTTGCTTGAAATATTCCTTAAACTGGAAGGTAGAAAGTATCCAGTTAAAAATAATTAGCATTGTGTTCTTAACATCCATCTTGATAAACCATGGAGAACTTGAAGTGCACCATTTATAACCACCTTCAGAAGGTTTTCAAAACACCACCACATCACATTGTTATTTTGGTTCCTTTTAAAAAAGGGTATGTGTTGAGTTCCTAAATTGTAATTTATACAAAAGCAAAATCTTATCATCATTCTTTAGACTGGGTAAGTCCCATGTCAGAGGTTTTTACTGTGGGGTTTCTTTAATGCAAGGTGTGTGCCATATAAGGATTTTCAGTTTTGGAACAAGGGGACTGCAGAAGATTCATCGACTCAGATTGTTCCTGATACTTCCTCTTAATTCATCTACACAGCAGTTGCTGCTGTAACATCTGGGTTAGGAATTCTTCCAATGATTTGTGATGATCAGGGCTACAGGCAGAAGAAATCTTCCTGGTTTTTTCTACCTTTGGAAGTGGTCTGTAATGTGAACAAATTCTTGTAATCTGCTACAAAGCAGCATAGTCATTCTATTCGGATCTAGAATTGAGGCTAAAACTTCTTATGAAAACTCATGTTATTAAGAGGCCTTTATTCACCCATTCCCTTGGCTACAAGAGCTATGGGTAATTTCATCAAGTCTCTCAAATAAATACTGTACATTTCACTATTTCCTCCAATAAGCACCAGCACAAACCAGTCTTGAAAGAGAGATTCACTAAGAATATTTCTTAAATATCAAAACTAGACAAACCTGCTTACAATTCTTTTGGAGATGATGTACCCAATATTGCCAACATCTCCTCACATCTGTTCATATACAATTAACCATCTTTTTAAAGAATAGGAAAGAACCTTCATGCCCAATCCCAAGAAAAAAAGCCAGCTTTCCACCTGTAACCATTCCTAGAAGGAAAGAGGCAAATCATTCCATTACATTAGTTGGCAAAGCTCAAGTACTCCTGGCTTTTTGAAAGGGCTTACCGAGATGAAAGTACAAATTTAACTGGGAAAGATTATCATCACATATCTAGTTCAACATGTCCTGCTCATTGCAGGAGTGTTGAACTACATGATGTTTAAAGTTCCTTTCCAACCCAAACCATTCCATGATATCATGCGTATGTGCACATACTTATACCTTTGTGTGCTCTATTTAAAATCAATTATTCTCTTTTAATCGTGCACAAACTTATACCGAGATTGTATCACACAGTTAATTTGGAATTATTTTCAAAAAGAATAAAACCACAAGTGTATGACAAACTCAGCATCCACCAAAATCCTATTTTGGATTTTGGCCAAACATAGTACAAGGGGAAGCCCCTAGGTATGAGCAAATATGGCAGTTGTTCTCTGAATAAGAGATGGGCAGTTACCATTTTGATCTTCCATTTCCTGACATGTTGAAGTTGCAACAGTTGTAATGTTTGCCATTTGGTTTTAAAAAGCAGAAAGAGGAAATGCCCAGGCAACCTATTTTCCCCAGCTAGTACCAACAGCAATACCAAGATCCGACACTCTCCAAAAAAACCTTCTACCTAAAATTCTGCCAAGAAAAATTTCAAGTGGTCACTCAAAACAAGGACTCAACAGTGCATCTATGACCATCTGTCAGAGCCCACATAAGAGCCTTTCCAGCAACATCATCGAATCATCTAATTAGACTAAAGAAGGAGAGTTCCTGAAATTATTTTAACTTTCAGAAGTCCAGCACAGGAATAGCTGCACTCTGAAGACAGCAATATTTATTTTTTTTTTTTAAATTCAAAAGTTAGAACTTATTACTGGAGAGGAACACTATGAGGGTATGTCATTGTCATGCTCACTTAAAAAGATAACTTTCCTGTGACAAAAATAAGACCAGAATTAACATTACAACATTTTATCATGCATCTTGAGGTGAGAATCATTGATAATACACATTCATTAATAATACAGAAGATGTTCTTCTAAAATAAAAATAATCAGTTGTTGGTGCCAGTTAAATAAAATCCCACAATTTTAAGCCCTTAGAATTTCATACTGCCTTGCATTATGCAAATGAAAACAGAACTGAAACCTAAAACTGTTATCAGAATAGCATTTTATAAAGAAAACGCTACCTTAAAATGGTTGCAATTTAATTATTGATTTCAAATAATACCCACTTTTAAAGAGGTTTATTGCAATATACAGTAGGACCTATTGGCGGGCATATCTCAGGTATAGCAAATAAAACATAGAAGAAAGCCTGTTTTCAAAGTAGTTTTAGATGAATGTTTCCTGTTAACGTAGATGGAGCACTTCAAACTGCTTGCCACTCAACCACTGCATAACTTACATGAGCCTTCCTGCTATCTGTACTTTACTGCATATTCCCAGGACAAAGGTTGTAAAGCCTCAATACACATAAGAAAGTTTTTTCCACAGAAATGCAGATTCCAACAAACAAGAAACTTCTGGAGAGCACTTTGTGTGACATACTTAACACTGCATACCTGAAAAATTCAAAGTTGAGACAAGCTTTTGGCAAAAAAAATTTGTCGTCTTGCTTGAACCACAGTTTGCTCATAGCAGTGTCCTGCGTCAAGAAAAGAGGTATTGTTAAGTCACCTTCTAACTGTAATACATTACACTATTATACGCTTCAAATCTCTGTTTAGTGTTGTCTCCTCACATTCACATTCTTGGTATATACACTTGTGTATATACCCAGCTGTCCTTACTGAGACTCTCTTCGTATCATGTATCACCTTTAACAAGCAATTAAATGGCTGCAGAATTGTGAATGAACTTAGGATCAAAATGGGAACTACTTTTCTAGAGCAGGAGTGATCAAAGACAAATAATAGAGTTAGCTGCACAAAACTCCCTGCTAATGCTGGCATTAAAAGATGTGCCATTATGCAGCACTACAACACACAGTTACATGTTTTAGACTAACAGTATAATTGCATATGTAATGCTTTTAGTAAAAAATATTAATGCACTCTATGTTGTTTTAAAGTAACATTTCTAACATAACACATTTAGAAAAAGTATTAAAACCAGTTGAAAATGAGTTAAAAGAACTGTCACCAATTTTTCTAGAATAACCTCCTAGTATGGGAAAGATTCTAAACAACCTCCCCTATTGCTTTTTCTCCTGTAAAAACTGTGAAAGATACTCTTTCTCTGTTCCAACTCTAGTTAACTTTATCCCAACACCTTTTCTTTGAATTGCTATAAATCAGAATAGAGAACTTTCAACTGTAAGATTATTTCTCTCTCATGTTTTTGAGCAGATGTTCTTTGCTTTTCAGAGATTTGGCATGGTGCATGGTATTCTCCTCCTCCTCTTTGCATAAATGAAATAATTCTCATCTCTTACAGCACACCTTCCTTTACACAATATTTGACTCAAACTAAAAAGCCTTTTTACAGCTTCTCCCCGAAACAACAAAATTTTTATTCTGTTAAATTGCCACTATGCAGTTTAGAACACACCTTACATCAGGGACAGCATGACAAACAGCAGAGCCTGTCTGTAGTACTGGAGACCTGGCCCAGTAGCTGGAGATGGCTAGCTGCAGTCCATAGTACACTCTGGCACTCAGGCCAAAGCCTTTATCTTAATTGCCCTCTTTCCTGAGGGTTTTTAAGAGCAAGATGTGCCATTACAACAGAGGTGACACAGTAATATGCTGTCAGTGAAAATGGCCGTCTGTTCGTGCACTTACATTCCAGTTTGTCCCTTTCTCCACAACACTAGTCCAGTTCATAGTAAGCTCACACAGGCATATAAAACAGCAGAAAACTTTGGTTTGGTTTGGGTTTTTTTGTATAGCTAATCTTTGCTGACTTAGTTCTTGCAATGTTTTGCTGTGGACAAATGCCAGACCCCACAAAAGGAAAATGGCACAGACATACAGATGGGGAGAAAATAAATGAAATACAGGCAAAATAGATAATGTCTATTTCATCAGTACCAAAGATTAAAAACATATTTTAAAGAGAACGGAAAAACTAAAAGCAAATACATTTCTAAAGCAGTGATGCCTTAAAGCAAAGCTTTTGTGAAGCTCAATTGCCTAGTTGACACAGAGACACTGAAAGACCATCAAATTTCTGTAGCAAACCAACTAGGGTTACTTAATAAAGCTGTAGTATGTGGCCCTGTTGAGGTTTACAGTTTCAGTTCAGGATGAATATAAACCTGCTCAAAGTCCTCCTATGTTAATAATACTGCTTCAAGTATGTATCTAAAATGCCCAATGTAGAACAAGTATGTTTTCCTGAAGGGTGTCTCTGCAAAGAAGTAGACATACTAATCTACCGTGCAAAAAGTATTCCTGAATTGAGTATTCAAGCTGAAGCACAACATGTAATTGCAGAAGACTTTTCCTATTTATGCTCCACTAAGCCTAGGATAGAGACCCAAATAGTCATAATCCAAAGTTTAGCAAGAATGAACTCACTACTGTCTTTCTAGAAGTATCTTTTAAGTTTTGTACTTTTTTGGCTATTATACTTTAGAATGTGATCTGTATTTTAGATCTGTATTTTAAAAAACACACGAATTAGCTACAAACTTCCCAGAAGGTCAGCTAGCAAATGCAGACAGCTTACCTTGACAAGGGCAGGGTACTGTGTCGCATCTTTTTCCAATGGCAAAATCTCAAAGTTTGTAGGAATGAACTCATTCTTCATTGGAAGCTTGAATTTCCCATTCAGGTCAGCATTTTGCCATTTCTAGATAAATAGGAGAAATGATGAGGCTAAGGAGAATGTCTGCTTAATCATTGCTTATAGACTTATTTCTGTTATACTGTAAAAAAAGTTTTAAAAATGTGTTCCACTAGCTGATGTGCAAATACTATTAAGATAACAGAGAACAAGAGAAATATCTGGGAAACCAAGCTGGAGTAGGCTATCAGCAGCATGAAATGCTCCAAAGAGGAAGACAAAAACTAATTTGGAAAAGTTTAGAGTGAAAGGTCAATGGCTTATCTTTTCTGCTACTGTGAAGTCTAAATGAAGATATTAAACTAAATACATCAGAAAAAAATTCTACTCAGGAACATAGGTATGGATAAGCTAAAGGAAATGAAGTGTTACTGTGCAATGTCTTTCAAAGCATGCTCAGCAGGCCCAGTTTAGCTCTAGGGTCTATTTTACAGTCATCTCTTCTTAAAGAGAATACATCAATAACAAGTTTCAGTAAGTATTTATCTATCTATGCAGGACTGAGTGCACCCTCAGCAAGTTTGCTCATGGCACCAAGCTGTGAGGTTTGGTTGATATGCTGGAGGGAAGGGATGCCATCCAGAGGGACCTTGACACACTTTTAAGGTGGGTCAATGCCAACTTTATGAAGTTTAACCAAGCCAAGTGCAAGATCCTACACCTGGGTCGGCACAACCCCAGGCACAGCTACAGGCTGGGCAGAGAAGTGATTCAGAGCAGCCCTGCAGAGAAGGACTTGGGGGTGTTGGTTGATGAGAACCTTGACATGAGCTGGCTCCAGTGTGCACTTGCATCCCAAAAAACCAACCGTATCCTGGGCTGCATCAAAAGCGTGACCAGCAAGTCAAAGGAGGTGATCCTGCCCCTCTACTCTGTTCTCATGAGACCTCACTTGGAGTATTGTGTCCGGTTCTGGTGTCCTCAACATAAAAAGGACATGGAGCTGTTGGAGCAAGTCCAGAGG
>NW_009922690.1:37864-74353 GCF_000696875.1 Nestor notabilis
CGTGGAGAAGAGAAGTCTGCATGGAGACCTCAGAGCAGCCTTCCAGTATCTGAAGGGGGCCTGTAAGGATGCTGGGGAGGGACTCTTCATTAGGGATTGTAGTGGTAGGACAAGGAGTAATGGCTTCAAACTTCAACAGGGGAAGTTTAGGTCAGGTGTAAGGAAGAAGTTCTTTACAGTGAGGGTGGTGAGGCACTGGAATGGGTTTTCCAAGGAAGTTGTGAATGTTCCATCCCTGCAGTGTTCAAGGCCAGGTTGGACGGCATCTTGGGTAACATGGTTTAGTGTGTGGTGTCCCCTGCCCATGGCAGGGGGGCTGGAACTAGATGATCTTGAGGTCCTTTCCAACCCTAACTATTCTATGATTCTATGGCCTTTGCTGTAGTTTTGATTTTTAGAAGCTCATTTAATTGGCAAAACATACTCATTTTTAAATTGCAAGAATCAGTTTCAGAACCACAGTTACATACAGCAGTTGTAAAAAGATTCCTTTCTTAAGAACAGATTAGGTCATTACCATTTAATAGAGACTCAAGCTTTAAAAAGTTAATGCTTACATTTTTAAGGAGGCATTGCATATTTTGGAACTTTGACCATAAAAATGGCATAACATTCCCTTCAGTTAACATTGTTTAAAACCATTAAAACATACCTGTCTTGCGTAATAAATATTTGAAATCTGGAGACTAACATCAAATTTTTACTTCTCATAATATTCAACAGGCTCATTGTACAATTCATGCTATGTGGAACAGCAGCAAATTTAAGTTCTCCCTTCAACTAAATGGTAAATCTGACAAAGAATTTACACTATGGTCTTTTGCTTGCACAGATTAGTATATATTGTAAGTTTTAACATGCCTTAATAACTTCATCAGAAATTGCTTCTTGCTTGTACTGTGTTCCATACCAGTCTTCTGTTCGATCGGTTTTTCCTTCAAAAGACTTGGAAACTATTGCAACTCTGAAAACAAAGAGAGAAAGCACTTTGGCATGAATGTGTCTGAGAAAAGATTGTGAGAAATTATTCACAGCACTGTTTTCTGTTCCATCACCAAAATGCACTTATTTCTGGAAATGGTCCCTGAACAATTACAGAGTATATCTGGACAGCAAGCATGCAAATACTGAACTACACAATAAGGTTAGCCAGGAAATCAGATTATTGGCATCATTTAATTTTACTGATTTTCTAGTGTGTTACAACCTGAAGTTATATACAATTACTGTTGCACTCAATTTCTACTTTTTAGATGTTGTCCTTGTTCCAGAAAACACAGAAAGCACCCCTTGAGATCTTCTACAAAATTACTGAAGTAACATTTTTCATACAACCTATATGAACACTCAGATATGTGAAAATACTAACTACAGAAATTTTATTCCAGACCTAGCGTTTCAGATTACATTACTGCAGTTTCACTCTCTCATTCATAATCTGAGAAGTAAAAGTTTCTTCATTTTGTATTCATGCTCATTTCAGATTGATACCTGTTTCTTTCCCTTCCCTACCCCCCCCCTCCCCCTTTTTTTTTCTTTTTGTTGGTTTGGGGCTTTTTGAGGAGAAGGGAAGAAAAGCAGGAAGATTAACAATGCAACAGAACTATAATCAGTTAGAAACCTCAATCGTAGAATATCTTAAGTTGGAAAGGACCCATAAGGATCATCCAAGTTCAATTCCCTGCTTCATGCAGGACCACCTAAAACTAAACCATATTACTAAGAGCATTGTCAAGATGCTCCTTGAACTAAAGAATACACCTAAATAAGAGGAAATCTGGAATAAAGAAAGTGACAAACTTGACAGTATTTTTTCAGTAGTCTTCAAAATAGGTATCAAGAAAACTCCTTTAATTCTTTTTAACGCCCTACCACACAAAAGAGTATTCAATGGAAATAAGTAACTACCTTTAAGAGTAAATAGATGTTTACAAGAATTTTGAAATGGTCAAAAAAGGTAGCACTATTACCTCCTACGTATATTTAACAATCCCTAGATGCTGAATAGCACAGCAATGAACTCTGTCAAATCTTGCACAGATGGCTAAAATGCACACTGAAATATCAAAATATATGCAATTTAAGTGTTCTTTTTTAATACAATATCTTCAGGCCAGGAACATTCTGTTTTGTATTTCTAATGTGCATGGCAAAGTGGGGCTTTAATCAAAACAGCCATATGGATGTGCCTCAAACTATAGTTTTTTACTTTACAAATATATTACTGGAGCATACCCTTAGGATGAGGTTTAAAAAAAAAAAAGTTTAAATACGTGGACTATTAATATTGTAGATGCTTATGTCCTCATCCCTCCTTTTTCATCTAATATTTACACATAAATGACTAAATGATCCAAGACGGCTGAAAAAAACCCAGGAATCTGCTGCATTTGGTTCTAGACCACCCTATTATGAAGATTTTCAAATTATTAATAATTTGATCTGTAACATATATTTAAATAAATTACAAGTGCATCTCAGTCACATCGGACTATAAAGATACATTCTCAAGCAAGATTCAAAAATTGAAGCAGGATTTGCTCCACACTATCTAACTTTGAGACAGTATTTTAAATCATACACACTAAAGAGGAGCAATCAAATCTCATGTTTCAGGGATGCAGATTTCCTGTGTTGAGGAAGAAATTTTTACACCCCAACTTTGAAAGAACCACGAGTAGCACAAACACACACATACATGCACAAAACAACCCCTGCTCCACTGCAAAAGTTATGCGATATTCAAACCAGCGTGAAAATAGTCATCTTTAAGACACATTATTTCATCTCTCATTGCAAATGGCAATAGAAATGGTTAACATTTTTATTGTGACTTCATATAAAATGGTTTCATACTTGTTTGCCTGTTACATCTATTTCATCTTTTATATGAAAGAAACAATACTAAATAAATATTCAACAAAGAACTGAGCACTTTAATGCTAAAGAATATTTGTTCTTGCAACACAGCAGACACTAGCTCAATCAACAAGGTAGACTCTATTAGAGATTGCTGTTTACATTAAAATGAGCCACAGCAGTATTCTATTATGTTTTGCATTTTAACTCAGACAGCTGGTGAACAAAAGCTTTATCATGTACAGATGAAGTTGCCAAGAGACAATAAAAACCATAAAATTATTAGAATTTCAGAGCAAACTATTAAGCCTTTTCATGAGTTAAATAAAAAATAAATTAGAAAAAAAAGGAAAAAGAAAAAAAGCAGAGTCTTAAAATTATTATCCTGATAAACTTCCAATAATCATGCAGTCTGAGAGCAAGAGAAAGGTGTTTTATGGTGTAATACACAAATGTCTGTTATTTGATATCCCTCCTTCTAACTTCTCCAATGTACCAATGCTCAAGCAGTATTGACTATCCAAGTACCCAAACAGTTGCTACAGGAGCATACCAAAATTAAACAGCTAAAAATAATTCTGTCTGCTCAACATATAGAAAATGGAATTGTGGAAAACAGCAATTCTTCAAGCAGTTCTGCTTCAAAAGATTCTCCTGCCCTCTCTAAACTCCAAATCACCACTGGAATGGCAACCTGCATTTTGAGCTCCTGGAAACATACTCACAGCAACATGAAACAAACTAAAAGGCATTTCATCTGCTTAAGACTTACAACCTAAACCAAGATACAAGCACCACCAGCAGTGAACACCAGGACAGGAAAAGAAGAAGCAAGAAGAAGCACCACAGGTAGAAATACAATGTTATGCAGTTACTTAAATGTATCATGATGCGTATTTAAAGTTCCCAGTTATGTAATGTTGCTTCTGCTTTTCATTTCTCTGCTGTGCAGCACTGTGACTACCCATATGGTTTAAGAGAGAATTGAAATGCACTGGAAAAGTAAGACAGGCAATTGGGCAATTTAATAGGATTTGCTTAAAACATATTTAAACTCAACCAACGCAGTTCGACTTCCGAGCAATTCATGAACACAGTATACAGCCGAAACTATTAATGCGATTTCTTCTTGTACATGCAAACTGTTTCAGTCCTCAGTTACGGTCAATTTTCAAACAAACAAACACAATTACTGTAATGTGATACCTATTTACTAGAGCCCATCTTGTTTATCACCTTCCTGAAATCTAAAGTGAAGCTACAAGTCACAGATCCACAGAAGGGTGTTACTTGGTAAGAGAACATGTGCTTTAAAATAAATGTTCTTCCAGGAAAGATAATCAACTATTATATTCTACATTTACATAACAAAACTCAAGGTTCAAAGGGTGAAGAAGTAATAGGCTTTAAGACCGCAGTATTTGTGATACTGGTAACAGACATGACCAAGCAAATTTGTTGCAAAAAAATGAATTTATAGTTAAGAAGGAACAATTGCTGGTTTTAGCTAATTTAAGCTTTGTCTTCCAAATCATGACATTGTCAAACTGAAAAAAAAATCATTCATATCTTATTCAAATGAATAAAATTATGAGACAAAACCAACAAAAGCCTAGCTTTGTTTATAATTTCCCCAAAACCATCAGTAAAACTGATGCGAGGCAATAGAGGCTATACGAAGCCAGTGCCACACAATTCTCATCAGAAAACAGAGGGGAAACTACATGCTGTTTCCCCTCTGTAACAGCGATGTTGCTGGGTTGTAGCATTCCAATTATTCTGCAGAAGCACCAGTTATTTGTTAGAGTTCAATAAAACTAAGTCTCAACAAACACAATGGTTTATGGGGGGAAAGAAGCGAACAAATGGTGTTTTTCAAAACCTTTATTCAGATACAATGCAATTAAAAATAAATACATACATTCCAAAATTGTAACATGCTTGTCATCAGGGATGAGCATCACCAGCTGCATTGAAATAACTGTTTGCTCAGTATCTGTGAAATTCCAGCCCTTAGAAATTTCTGTATTAACGTTTTTGGCATTCATTTTATTTTTCTTCCCTCTAGGCTAGTACTAGTGATGCACTTCAGATATCAAGAGAGGAAAAAAGCCCATTTACTGCCCAGGAGAAAATGTTCTTTAGTTGCTTAATTTGATGAGTCACTAGTTACTTAAATTTTAATAAGAGCATGTATTCTGCAGCTGATGAGGGGAAAAAAAAATTATTGGAAATTACATTTTTCAGCTAAGATTGCGACACGTGCCAAGGCTATTCCCTTATCTTCACAGATGGTTGGCAAAACCCAGCACAGTTTGAACAAGTAAAAATGATACTCACATCTTAAAAAGGTTTCTCTCTCAGGGAAATTAAGCCACTAAATGCAACAAGTAGTGTGTGGAGGTTGGAGGGTGGAGAAGAATATGAAAACTTCCTGTTATGGTTCAGTCAAATAGAAGCACATATGGATACTTGCTACCATCTGGGAGTATGGGTATTTTTCCATACTTTCAGTAAAGACAGTTTGTTAAGAAAATAACAGTTAAAAAGCTAAACTTTTTAAAAAGACATTGAACAGCAGTCTCTCTCTGTGAATGCAGCTACCCTAATATAGATATATAGGCAATTACAAATAAAACCATTATACAAAGGAAAAAAAATCAAAATCATGAAATCATATTGTGGTTTGGGTTGGAAAGGACCTTAAAGATCATCTAGTTCCAACCCTCCTGCCATGGGCAGGGACACCCTCCACTAGACCAGGTTGCTCAAAGCCCTGTCCAACCTGGCCTTGAACACTTCCAGAGATGAGGCCATTGTAAGACACAATTTATACAAGGCATAAAAAGAAAACCAAAACAAAATAGGGACAAAACCCCCCACCAAACAAAACAACTAACAGGCGAAGCTGGAATGATGTGGCACATATGAACTCTTTCATTAAAAGGGAGAATAGAAAGGTGAATATGAACATAAATATCAGTAAATGGTGGGCAACCAGAACATACAGATATTTAAAAGCACACGTCCACAGTATTTTATTAGTCTGCAGAATTTACTCAAAGACAAAAGAAGAAAACAAGCTACTGGACTGATAGATGCATATAGATAGAGATGTAACTAAAAAAGTAAACCACAAGGGGATCCTTTTATTAGCATTTATAATCTCAACTCATTCTGTCAGGAGAACCTCAAATCTTTGTATCATACCATGAAATCATAGAATCATAGACTAGTTACGGTTGGAAAGGATCTCAAGATCATCTCGTTCCAACCCCCCTGCCATGGGCAGGGATACCACACACTAAACCATGTTACCCAAGACACCGTCCAACCTGGCCTTGAACACCGCCAGGGATGGAGCATTCACAACTTCCTTGGAAAACCCATTCCAGTGCCTCACCACCCTCACTGTAAAGAACTTCTTCCTTATACCTGACCTGAACTTCTCCTGTTGAAGTTTGAAGCCATTACCCCTTGTCCTACCACTACAGTCCCTAATGAAGAGTCCCTCCCCAGCATCCTTACAGGCCCCCTTCAGATACTGGAAGGCTGCTCTGAGGTCTCCACGCAGCCTTCTCTTCTCCAGGCTGAAGAGCCCCAACTTTCTCAGCCTGTCTTCATACAGGAGGTGCTCCAGCCCTCTTATCATCCTCGTGGCCCTCCTCTGGACTTGCTCCAACAGCTGCATGTCCTTCTTACCACTTTTAGTAATACTTAACTATGTGGGGTTTTTTGTTCCCCCAAGATATTTTACCTTGCCAGCAATTTAAAATAAAAGATACTCTAAAACTATATTCCTTGTTATACTTTACTATACTCTGAAGTATCTTAAGATTAAAAAAAAAAAAATCCTAGTTCATTTCATTCTACTTTTAAATTCAAAGTGCTTAAGATGTGTCTTAAAAGGAATATACTACTAAATACAAGTTAATATTTTGTTTTAATCACATGAAAATAGGAAAGCTTAATTAGTTCAGATCTTTAAATACCTGATGCCCTGAATGTAAACATTTAATTCTCACTAAAATTGAAAGGACTTACACTTTTTTAGCTTGCATTATTATCACAGAAGCTACACAGAAGCACAACTGTAACTTTCAAATGTACATGGAAAAACATACCATTTAGAGAAATAGGAAAAAGCAACACAACACAATCTTAAATTTTGATTATTTGGGTTTATTTTGTTATAGCTTTGGAGAAGATAAATAGGCCGAACAAAAAGAGAACTAAGATGTGAATGTACAGTTGTTACGGCAATTGCAAACACTAGCGTGGTTTTAGTCTACACATTATAAGCAACACATTTATCACTACTCTGACCACATACCATTCAAACTCGAAGTATGCCTGCTGCTACATCATTACAAGCCTGCTGCAGGCCTCATTCAATCCATGTTAGAATATCAGGGCTTTGCTGAATTCCACTGTTCGAACTGCATTTAATCAGTCTTTGGTTCCTCTCTAGTTTGTATGTATTTATATTTAAGCTTTAACAGGACAGCTGTAGCATAGCTGTGGGTATTTAAGCTTTGGAGAACTAACCTGCTTGTATTTACCATCTTCAAGCTCTACTAAAATCTATGCAACAAAAAGAAGCTACAATTTCTTTAACAACATACCAAAGAGCCCATAAAACCAGATCTATTCCAGTTTTAAAAGTCTCTTTATCTCCCAATCTTCAGCTTTTTAATTCAAATGCTTAAAACTAGATAATCATTATAATCTATTTCTTATGGCAGGTAAGGTGAAGAAACAATGTGGTTAGTCCTGAGGGAAGATTAAACACAGCATCCAGAAATAAAGCGCAGTAACAACAAGCTAGAAGAAAGCAGGGTGAGAACCAAGACATTTAAAGCCCAAGTATACATGGAAACCCACATACATAGAAGTTACTAGATGACCATCATCCCTCTCTGATGACAAGGTTTTCGTATTCAGTCACCAAGCCACCATCACTCTTCCATTATGAAAACTTCTAAGCCTTCCTGTATAAGAAAGCATACCTATTCTATCCAATTTAGCTTCCAAAACACCCTCACCACTGTGCCTCTCCAGTCCAAACGTACTATACTTTGCTACTTGAAAAGTCACATACAGGCTGAATTCAAAAAGCTGAGATGAAACAACTATCTCCATTATCTGAAGGATGAATGCTTCCCACTTCAAATACTAAAGCTGATCATCCTCAGTTGGCATTTGCTCTAGATGTGTTCCATCTTGAAAAAAATCCTTTTATTTTAAATTAATCCACAACTACCAAGCTTAAATATACTCCCATCTCCAGCAAGTCACTTTGACAAATGAGAGGAAACTGATGTAACCCTACAAAATTCCTATAAATAAAAGATACATATAATAGTAAAGAATTATATTCTTTGGTTACTAATGTTTCAAGTAACAGCTAAATTCCACATATATTTCTCTCTCTCTGATAAGATTCTTGGTCATCTTACTCTTCTCTTCCCCCTCATTCCCCTTCTTTTTTAGTCAAGGACAAAGAGGAATGCAGAATTGCAACTGCAAGTGAAAATATGGGCTTATATTAACTACAAGAACATCAGTAAACTACTGTTAACTACATATTTGAAAAAAAAAAAAACATGGCATGTAACATACAAAGGTTCTCTAAAAATGGTCATCACTACTCCTGTGCTTCTGACCACATTCTGTAGACCTGAATTTTCTCCCTCTACCGGAATTCTCCACACTTTACTTTGTCACACTAATAACTTTTGAACAAAGTTAATTATGGCTATTTATGAAGTACTGTCAGCTGGAAGGGAGGGTGAAAAGGCTGGCACAGCCAGCGACAGGACTAACAGAAAAATGGTGAGTGGTCTGTGACATCCAGCAGCTCCTGATAACCTTAAAAAGTGTACAAATGTATCTACATTTATCAATTTCCTCTAGCAATTTTTGAAAATTTAAGCAAGCAGATGCTTTGGAAGTTCTGTGGCTAATAACAAAGATCAAATTTAATTATGAAAGGTATTCTTCCCTAAGACAATATTGACTGTTTTCTTTCAATGTTAAGAGCCACATTTTATGTGAAGCTGTAATAAAACATCAGATCTGATTAAGCATCTGTAGCTTGTTTACCAAATCAGTATTAAAAAAACGGTTTACCTATTTCTTGTAAGCAATTCTAAAACCAGTTACAAGTTCAAATTCATGTGGTATTTGGTTAAGCTTTCTTCAGAGAAGAAGTAATTATATATTCTCTCTTTAGTTACTAAAACCAGTCTTTGTATTAAAGGTAAGCTCTTGTATCAAATTCCCAAGAAGTTAGGGAGTAGATCAACAAGAAAATGTATTAAAAATATAAGTATTTAATACAAAAGGAAAGAGAATCTGGAAATTTTCTTTAAAGTCATGTTTGTTCAAAATATGGTCTGGAAATATTCAAGCTTCAGCTGCAGTATCCCACACACATTACACATGAGACGCACACCCACACACGAAGATATAGGATCTTCTTTAAAGGGCATTAATTACTATGGCAACTACTGTGACTGACACAGGCAGGTTCACTTTCTTTATCATTACTTGTATACCCATAGAAACACCAGAACCCCATGACATTTATAAATACAGTTCCAATTTTATCTGATTTTATCCTACTTTATCCACTATTGGAAATATACCATCTTTTGAAAATGAAGGAACATGGATCTTAAATTAAACGAATATACAAACAGATCTTGCCATGCAAACACAGTGAAGATTCATGCCCAAACTTTTAAGTAATTCACAGTAATTTCAGAAGGCTGAAATATATAAACTGTAGAAATACATGAATGCACGCCTCACTGTGTTTCTATCGCCAACACTGACTACTTCAGTGTGGAACACATGCAGAAAAACAGACACCCCCCCCCCCCAAAAAAAAGTACCATGTACCTGGCTTACAAACCACTGTATTCAAATACAGCAAGACTGATATACAGAATCACAAGCAAGAGCTTGTTTCTGTGTTTTCATCCATTTTAATAACACCTCTACACTGCTAATTTAATATTACAATTTATTACAGTATACACAAAAGATACATTAAAAGAACCAAGCTGCGGGGAAAAAGGGGGAAACAGGCTAGAAAGTGCTAGTACAACTGTTACCCATGCACCTTCTAGTAATTGACTGTGCCACATTATACATACAAATATATACACACACAAATTTACGTATCGTCCTACTGAACCTCTGCCCTGTTCAGTGCACAGAACAATTACGAAACAGTTATTCAATATTTCACATATTTAGCTCAATGCATAACCTGGCTTCTCTTTCCAATATTCACCTCTTTCTAAATAGAATCACTAGAACATCTCTTCCACAGTACTCTGTTACGGGAACTAATTTCATGTTTTAAAATATCCCAAGAGACATTATTTTCATAGATAGGAAGGTAAACTTTCATTTCTTTGCCCTTTGTGGACATTACTGCATTTAAGCCTGCACAGGTTTTGCTGCTTAGCTCCTTCATGTTTGGTCCCATCAGTTCTGCTGCTGTCCTACCTCAGGCTCTTTGTCTCAAACCTTTTTGCTGCTTCTGTTTGACCCGCTTCCATGATTCAGGACTTTCAGTCGTATATCCTTGCTAAGCCTGACACAATCTTCCCTTCTTACCTCCAGTCTACCTACCAGTCTGAGGAAGACATCCTGCACAGAAAGGACTGAAAGGACATTCCTGTCTGAACAGGAAGAGCTGCATGCACTCTTATTAGAGTGCTTATATTCAATGGGGAGCAGAGACATTAACACACAGAACAACTAGCTCTTTTTCAGTGACATTTACTTTGGAGCTGTAAGAAACACCTAAGAATTTGTGTTTCCATTAGTTCATCTGCTTTCATAGAATGTTTAGGTTAAAATACAAGTTACTGAAGTTTAACTTACCGAACATTTTCTGGTCTCAATTTATCCAGTACCATCTCTATTAAATCAGGCCTGAATTCTTCAAGCAAATATTCAGCAGCCAATACTTCTTCTATAGGATAATACTAAAAAAACAAAAACCAACCCCAGAATCACGTAGACGAATTAAATGAAAGCTAAGCATGAAAAAAATACTGTTTTGTAAAAGAAATAAAAGCATACGTTTCTGGTCATTAAGTCTGCATTAGCTTTGTAATTTCAAATTAGAAGTGTATAGATGTCTTAAAATCTTTCTCTTAAACTAAACAAGATGAAGAAGTAGTGAAAATATGCAATCATTTCTCCTCTATTAGGTAATTTCATGCACCACATATTACCATTCTCTTGAAATATTTTATGTCCCAATATAAGAAGTCACCCATCTTTAAATACTGTTTTGAAATAACTAAAATAAAAATAACATGGTGAATGCTGACCCCTGGAGGATATTTTCCAAGATAGCAAAACACAAAGTACTCAGTAAAATGCTTTTGGGAAAAATTAAACATAACCAAAACAGAACAAAAACCAAACTACAAACAAAATAAATAAACAAATCCCATCACCATAAAAAAAACCCATCACCAAAACAAAACCAGCAAACCACAAAGGTTTTTTTTAGGATTCTCTAAGAATTCAGAATTTTTTACAGTAATTTAAAGGTAAGTATACTTCAGTTACCTGAAAGCATAATACAAATTTAGATATACATAATTCTAGTGGGTATTTTTAGGATTAAACTGCAAATCTCTTACAGTGAGTCACAATTTAAGAAGGAAAAAGAACAGTTCGAGTTCCTCTGAAAATGATTAGTATAATTGATAGGAAAACTTTGGTGATAAACATCTGTTTAGCATGGGAAAAACACCAGATGACCTAAGCACTGAGTACCTGCAGTTTGCCATACAGCTGTACTTTTGACCAGAATTATTATAAAATGGCTTTCTGAAATACATACATTATACAACAACAAAATGAACGACTTCCAGAACACTGTGTAACTAACAGAAAGGATTTTGGAAAAGAGAAAGGGCTGGGGGAAGGTGTGGAGACCAAGGGCAATGTACCAAACCTGTGTTACAAAAAGTTCAAATGTGAATGGTAAAGACCCAGAATCTGAAAGGTCTAGCCTAAAAGATTCATTGTACACTGAAGAATTCTCATTTAACTACATTCTGCATAAACGGCTAAGCAGACTAAACAACTTGAAGGGGAGATGCTAAGTAATCTCTTCTAATGCTCTTCTAATCTAAGGGCAACACAGATTTAGCGACCGGAAGTCTATTCCTTCATTTCTTTTACAAACACAGGCCGCTGTCTGCTCACCAAGTGGAAATGAACACAAGTTTTATTTGGTTACTTTGTTATTTCTTTATTGCATGAGCAAGAGGATTGGACAAGACAACCTCCAGAGGCCCAGTCTCAACTATTCTGTGGTTACTTTTCAGCAAGGTCAGAGCATAATGTAACTAAACCAAAACAGACTAAAACCATCTAGATATGACTATCACATTAAAATAAAGTTTTTGAAATTATACATCTAAGGAGATAAAACAAAACGAAAGAGCACTGCAGACCACAGAACAATTACCCGGAAAACATCAAGCCTACACATGACAAATACGAAATATAATTTGACAGCAAGACCTTTACGTCAATTCCTTAAACCAGCACAAAAGTGCCTTAAAGATGAACTTCTGTTTTGTGGAGTAAAAAGGTTTTGTAAAGCTTTTTGGTAAATACGTAACAACCTATGACATTACGCTTACTCATGCTAACTTGTATACAGGTTCATCTCCGAGTTATGAAAAACAGCGAGTATTCATAAGCGCATGAAATCACCAAACAGTAATTCTAGCTCAGTTAATTCTAAGAACAGGCTTAGTATGATTTGGAGCCAATACAGAGAACTAGAAAAGTTCTTTTTCTATTAGTGTTTAAGCAACTAACAGCAGAATTGGAATTACCATTCATACTGCAAAGCACAGCAAACAAAAAGCTGTGGAAAAAAAAAGCTCCTGAATCAATACCCTGCTCTTTGGAACACTGCTGGCAACTTCCTGGCCTGATTTTTGGAGACAGCAATTGTAATCGGGAATGATCCAACAAATACAGAAAGACTGTTTCAGAAGTCCATTTGTTAAATAGATTTTACGCATGTGACAGAACAAAAGTAAGAGACAAATAGGAGCTCCTTTAAATACCCATTTAGATGTTTTCAGTTAAGTCTAATGCTTTTTAGTAAACAGCAAGACAATATCAAAGTTTGAGATCGTTATTTTAGACTTTACAAATTAAAGGTGTAGGCACATTAACAGGAATTCCTGCCAAGAAAGCAAAAATGCCTCTGAGTAGATGTAGACATTAGCTGTGCAATAAAGAACGGCTTCAATGCACAAAAGTTACAAGAATTTAACTATACAAAAAAAACCTGCCTAAATCTTCCTTTAGTGCAAAATGAGGTCACTGAATTTTGCAAGAAGTACAAAAACTAAGTATAAGCTACATGATGATAATTTCAGTACCAATACATGATCATATTAGTATAGTCAAACATTTCTAATTTCTTTTTTAAATGAACATTCATGCTTACTGCAGTATTTCAACATTGTTAACTATAGAAGCATAGTGCTTGTACTGATGATAAAATACTAGTTCTCTAATATTTCCCTAGAAAACACATAGCTATCAGGTAGACACAGAATGACATGGTACGTATGTCTTAAGAAACACTGAAACGACTCCAGTTACTGTAAAATCAGTTCTACCAAGCATAGAAGCATAAAATAGTAGAGACTGAAGGAAATCCGACTTACTAACTGCCAAAACTAGGACCTGTGCAGCATAATATTACTTTCTAAGCTCCACAAGTGCAAGGGATCTTTGCAAATACCTGTATTTACTAAAAGTATAATCAAACATAGCACTAAATGATTACTGTATTGGAAACAAACACCAAAACCAATCAAACACTTACATGCAACATTCCTCCAAGCTTTGATGTATAACCTCGTGGTCGTTCCTTATCTTTAAATCTGAATGCCACAGCATTTAGATCCTAGGAAACAATGTAGGAATGGTTGAAAAGTGTATATCAAGGATGATTTTAAGAATAATTATTGGCTACTTAACTGCTTTTTATAAAGTAAGAAAAGGGGAGTTTTGTTGTAGCCATTTTGTAGTAATTAGACAGGTATCTAACACAAAAGTTTTCAATCACATTCAAGTTGCACCAAACTCAGAAGCAATGTGAAGCATTATACAAGTCTTGTCCATAGTAGAGATCTGTCCCAAAGCTCAGATATTTAAATTTCCTGATAATTTGAAACCACACCAACTTTGATACAACCAATGCATAGCGTTCCAGTTCAATGTTTGTTGTATGCTAATGAGCTGAAGACTTTTCCTCTTCCTTTTTTGTTCCTTTTGTCAGCCAACCAAAAGGTACATTTAGAGACAGAAGTATGTTTCTTTATGCTGTCTTAGCCTTAGAAGTAGAACACATCATTCTTAAAATTCAATGGTAAGAGTGAATTAAAGAGATCTAGGACTATAAAGCAAAACAAAACGACAGCCCATCCTTCTGTGAAACCATGCTGTGAAACTCACTCAACAATTTAGCTGAAAATAAACTCAAAAGGTTATTTTCAAACTGGTTTGCTAGCTCTTGCTGACTCACCTCACAGCCTCAGGAATGTTGGGACTGTTACACGAGGAGCAAGGGAATGACACAGGGATGAGATAGGAGGATTGAATTACCTCTTTAAAATCCTACATTTGCTTAAAATGACAGTGGAAAAATTCCTTTGGGAGTTTTATAGCAGAGGGTAATGAGACTTCTTTTACTGGTATACAGTGTCAAAATGCAAGAAACAAAGTTAATGCATCTGCAGAATTTCTACTCTTGGAACATACTCAACAGTTTTCACCTAATAAAGCTAAGATGGAACAAGAACTCCTCAACTAAGTATTTGTACTGAACCAACAAGTCTATACGCAGAAACAAAACCTTTTATTTCACACCGTCACTGAGGAGTGTAGTAATAGGATACTTCACATTTTTTGCCCTGTGCACACAGAACCATACAGACTCATAAGAAGCATGAACAGTTCAGCAAAGATTGAAGTGTAAAAGTACTCCATGAAGTTTTAGTTCACCTCTCAAAATGGTGAGAGACCAAACAGCAGGTTGATGTTCTACTGCCTTTACAATCTCAACTATATGATTTGACATGTGAAGGATGACAGAGGTAGAATAACAGCCAGCTCAATTTCCAGTTCAGTGTTACTCCTCCACAGCAAATGTTTCCCCTACTCCACCTTCACTGAAGGCTAAGGAAAGTTACGCAAAATCCTTGTGGACAGATTAAGACTTTTCTTTCTCCACCTCCATTATACTATCATAAAACGTCAGCTCACAGCTCTATAAGAGCATTTCACATCTACATTAAGACAATATATTCTGAATGTACTTGTCATTTGCGTCATGTTGCACCTCTAAAATTAATAAACTTTACCATGCGATTATTAAAGACTATTTCCACAACCAAGGAATCTGTTTTCACTTAAAATCTAAAACTCTAAAAATACAACTGCATATTTAAAGTATCAATCACTGTACCTTGCACTCTTGGAAAACCCATTCCTGAGGTCCTTCTGTACGTAGCTTTTGAATATACTGAAACATGTGCAAGATTATATCTTCAACATGCACTGGAAAGAAAAAATACTTGCTTAATAATTCACTCAGTTCTGCACAAAGAAAAAATTATGATGAACAGAAACATGTAAGTTTATATTTTTAATTATACTCTAATACATCAAGATATTCAAGTACATATGCAATCCCACTGGCAAAGTTAAACATGTTTACCTCAGACCACACTGGTCCCCAGCTAATTCTGAGAACTGCATTAAACATGTCTTATGTTAAGATATTGATTTATTATATAATTTAACCCAGGTCTAAATAGTATGAATAAGTAGCACACACAGGTATTAACAGCTTTTCTTTTAAACAAATTTACTCTAAAATATTTCATGAAATACTTTAATAGAACCTCAGCTAAGTTGGTTTCTTATGTTAGATGAAGCATGCTATCATACTCAAAGATCTAAACACAGAGTAACAACCAGTTAATTAAAATAAATTGGCTTTCAAGCTATAAACACAATCAGTCTCTGGATAAAAACACAAACCCGTCAGATCAGGAATAACACAGAATGCAGACATAGTGCTTCACTTACAAAGCCCTTCTTCTGTCAAGTCCACATTAATGATGAAAAACATGAAACCCCTAGCACCTTCCTTCTGTCCTCCAACAAGAGTATTTACCCATCCTATGAAATAAAAAAGAAAACACATTACATAAAGAAATCTGTAACAATTTAGGCTACATTTTCTACGTTTTTTTTCTTTTCACTTTTTCTTTTTTTACATTTTGACTACTTTACACGTTCTCCTCTTCCTTAACTCCTATAGGTATGGTGCAAGTTAAACATAACACAAGTCAGACCCATCTGATTTTCTGCTCAGAGTGATATGACAAACTCAAGATAATTTGATTACGGGGTAATTTATTTCTATTTGCAAACAGTAATATGAAGAAGAATAGTGAAAGATACACTTCTATTGTTTTCCAGACATTAAGGGACCTGACAGTATTCTCTAAATCAGTGACAGAATAGGACCAAGACCATTATGTCCAAGTTCATATAACCCTCTAAACAAGGGCAGATAAATAGGAGTGCAAGAAATAATAGCTAAACTAGTCAGAGCGCCTGTTATTTATTCTTACCCACCACAGAACAAAAATACAGTGCAAAACTACTTGCAACTCAAACTACTCAAACAGTTGGAAGCTTTAAATTTAACATACAGAGATCAATTCTAAGTAAATCGTAGCTAAGCTTCAGAAAAATGTGTAATAAATTACTTTTCAGTTCTTTACCTTCAAAGGCCTTACCTTTGGCTTTAAGCTCTGATAAAAGACTCCCCGGGCCTTCATGTCCAATCAGATGACCAAGGTAATGGCCAGGGTTTGATTTATAGTATTTCTGAAGGTCTGGTATAGGAAATGTGACATAAAGATTTCTAATGTCCTTAATGGGTACCACTTTGTAAAGTTGCTGAGGGGGAAATAAACAAGGAGATCCATAAACAAAAGGAAACTCTCATTATTTTATTCATCTCAGGAGCACATATAGTTCCCTTCACAGACACACCCACTTTATTACAACCATATCAACAAAATCTGGAAAGTAAAACTCAGGGCAACACTTCAGTCATTCATGATGCAAACAGAAAAAAGAATTCTCTCTCAGTTACTTACAGCTGCAACCAAATATAAAACCTTTACTATAAACTACATAATACTATTCTTAGCATGGAAAGAAAGGTAGGTGGAAAATTAAGAAAGAAATATGGAACTTAACAGGGACATTAATACAAAAGTAATGAAGTGCACAGTGTACTACTGAAACATGAAAAAGTATCATTTAAGATCTGCACTCCTAACAGAAGATCTATACGTATCTCTATACGTACCCGGAGATGTTCTTCTTGGAAAGGATGTTCAGGAAACTCTGGTATAGGAACATTTTTATTCTCTACTTCTGAAAATAATTTTACCACTAAGCAAGTCAGCTCATCCAAGGATTCTAGAATACAGAAACATTAGAAAAAGCATAATCATTATCCAAAGATTCTGGCAAATTTGGATTTCGTATATTCTTTGGGGGAGACATAAATTCTACAGAAAACTAGTTTTAATGGTATGATGATTATTAATCTCAAAAAGGAAATCTATGTTAAAACTTAAACTTTGAACTGTAACATGATACAAGGACCATGGTTATTAAAGGAAGGCTTCAACCATGATTAAAATAAATCCTGTTACCTGAAAAAACATTTAAATTTTACTAAGAAAGCTAAGCTGGGACCAAAGAAAAGACACATCAGATATTAAACACTTCCTAAAAAAAAAAAACATTTCACAAAAAGTTTAAGGGACATGGTATTAGAGGTGCAAATTTTCCAGAGTGAAAGCACCTCTGCCAAAGCTTGGATTTTCTTCAGCCTCAGCTCACCTCCAGTACTTCATGTACTCTGTGAACCAGGGTCATCAGTCATCAGTGCCCTAAAATTTCACACACATCTGTGACCTATTTAAGCACTTCAACATCCATTCTACTTTCAGTACTACTCTCTAAAAAGAAGAGGAAGACCATTTGCAGAAAGACTTTTATGTTCTGCATGAATTCACCTAAATTGACCTGTACAATTTATGTTGAAATACTGCCTTCAAAATAGCTATCTGCTTAAATAAATGTATTTTGGAGCCCTTCTCAAAGTGAGAATAAAATAAGAAAGACTCATCCGTCAAGTTTTTTAGCACACGCCTTTCAAGGGTGGGCGTTTCTTGGATTTCTCAGTGTATAACCTTAATCCTTGAAAGATTTAAAAAAGCAGTCACCTTGTTCAATTTAGAATCCCAGTTGGATTTAGAAGGCAGAATCTTTCCTACCCAACACATGTATGCTCCTGCAATTAGAGAACTGTGCAGGGGGAAAAAAACCCAAGCAAAACACAGCCCAAAAAAGCCAGTGCAAACGTAGGTGGGTCACTGCAATAAAGCTTTGTGAATGGCACGTAATTCTATTAAAGATTACTATTCTTATCCACATCACCAAAATACATATTCATTTACGCTTTACAACAGTGAGGGTTCTCTTTAGGTCAGATTTCCAGTTGCCAGGGTGCTTCTTACTGAAAAAGTTTCCACTTAGAATTCTGCATGTGAACTGCCGTACTAAAGCCGTTCTACGATTACTCAGTGAATTTTGCTTTTGATCAGCTAAAAAAAAGTAACTGAATTTCATTATTTAATTTTAGAAAACTTTTGAATATTTATTATTATTTACTACAGAAATTATATTTTGGTTCCCCCATCACTTTCTACTGACACTGATATATTTTTATATGTTTTACATTACATATATATAGTGGTGGGAAAACAAGAGAACTACTAGGCTGCACACAACTTTAGACATCCACTTATTTCTGAATGCACAGGAGTGGAGAGCGAGAGACCATAGGGCACTTGAAGTGTGCAACTCAACATATTTTCGTTATAGGATTTCTAACTATTTATGTATTAATTAGCAGAACTGCTACATTGACAGCAATATATTTCAGTAAAGAATTTATGGAATAATGCTAACAAGATTTGGTTTCTACAGTTTGCTTTTTGTGGGTGAACGTCCCTGAAAATAATTTTTAAGAACTTGTAAATTTTCAAATTTGAAGCTAGAGACAAGCGCTCCAATAACCAAAGCAGTCATGGATATAAAGCCTTCCAGAAAGCAATTGCGTGATTCTCTTGCTTGAACGAATAACAGAGGAAGAAACATTATGTGTCCTCTGAGGGAAAATAACATGCAATTTTTGTCCACATAGCACCTCATTATTACAGTGACAACGACTTAAATACAACAAATAAGGGTAGTTAACCCAAGTTACCTTTCAAAAAATTGTAAGACTGAAAGGAAAAGTCCCAAAGATTGTTTCAAAGGCTCCTATTTTTTCTAAATATTGAACTATCTACAAGAACAACACAAACTGAAAGAATTTGACTGTGGAAAATGACTACTAAAACCACTTAAATTCAAGAGTTTAATGAGAATAATTTTTGTATTTTGCATTAAAAAATACATACGTGCAAACTGCAGAAATGTTTGAAAGGAACAGATTTTAAGACCATTTTTTACATTTTATTAACATTTGAAACACAAATCTTGTCTGTCCTGGAATATCGCCTGTCCAGTAAACAACTAGTTAAAATGAGGAAGAGAATTTTAATTCAATTATTTTAAACTCTGATCACTATCTATTTACCTTCAATTAATAAATAAATATTTTTATAGAAACTTCTTTTTTTTTTTTTATTTTGCTCAGGTAAATTAACCAAGAAAAGAACTGAGAAGGGGGAAACACTCTTTTAAATAGTGATAAAAATAAATTCACTATATTGAAAAATATTCACAAGCTATCTTCATCAGTATTACCGTGTTTACTTGCAGAAGATTTCCAATGCTACCAAAAGAATAAGCAAGGCATTTTCACACAACATACATTATTGCCCTAATGGGATTGCCTACATACCTACCAGTAACATGTCTGATACCCCACCTTTAAAGCAATAAAAAATAAATCTAATACATTTTCCTGTTCAGCTTGCAACAGCTAAAAGACCCCTTCATCACAGCCTAATCAAGATGTGATGTTACAGCAAGTAAGATGTAATAATAGAATTGAAAGGAATTTAAGAGCCTGGAACTGATGTGTAGTGAGTATACACACAAAACTTGGAATCAGTCAAGAAACAGAATCCTCACTGTGTCTGCCCACGTCAAAAATCTACAATAAAAATGATTCAGGTATATGCTATGATTGAAATTAAACAGGTACATTTCGTCAATCAGCTTCATACTCAGCATTCTGTAAACAGAGCAGTAAAGGAAGATTTCACTTTGCTAATGAATTTTATTCCATTCATACTCACCATCCAAGCATTACTGTAAACCACCATGCAAATACCAGTCTGCCAGCATATTTTCAAAAAGCAAACACTTTTCGACACTGTTATTAAGCTTTTGGCAAACCTATGTAAAACACCAGCTCAATTGTGGAAGATTCTGAGAAGTTGGAACCTCTGTTAAGTGATTTCAGAAGCAGAATCATAGAATAGCTTGGTTTGGAAAGGATCTTAAGATCATCTAGTTCCAACCCCACTGCCATGGGCAGGTGTGCCTCACACTGGCCTTGAACACTGCCAGGGATGGAGCATTTACCACTTTTTTGAGCAACTTTAAAAAGTAAATTGAAATAAAGGCTTTTTATCTAAATGTTAGGTCAGGTTTATCCTTTGACAATACAGAGGTTTTTGTAGTGGAAATATAAGTCTAAAATATGAAAACAGTATGAAAAGCCCTCTCAACATCTGAAACCAGACAGGTGGCAGTCTTCAGAAGACAAACATATAATGACAACAACTGATGACTTGATAATAGATTTTAAAATTTTGGTTTATGTTTCCTACTGTAAGCTTATAAACATGAAAATTTATACATTGCAAGTTACTCTGAGGACTTCACTAAATGTAAAATTATGTTTGGTCAGTCTGTACAAGTTTTACTTTCCTCCCTTCTGGAGATTTTCCAACACTTGCATACACTTCTATTTTCTTCAAACATAAATACATGTAAAGTGTTAACCAACCAACAGAACAAAACTCACCTCTTCCTAAGACACAAATAGCCATTAAATTTGATGAATAATAAGTAGAATGGAACTTCAATAGCTCTTGTCTTACATCTATTCCTTCTTTGGTTGGTCTAGTTTCCAGAGTGAGTTTGTTCCCTGTAATTTAAAAAGAAGTTAACTACATTTGATGTTTATGAATTTAAAAATCAAAAATACAAACTAGTAAGTCTGCTTTCCTCCAGATGGATAGTAATTTGAAAAACAAACAAACAACAACAAACAATGTATAATAAGTAAGCTGGATCAATGTGTCTCAGTTTATCAGAGACAATAAATACTTCCACTCTCAATCTGCACATTCCTAAAGAACCAAGGATGGTTTAGTCTCCCACATTAATTGTTTTAATTTAAATGGGTTATTCCAAAGCAATGCAAGTAAGCCCAGACTCTAATTCAGAAGTTTTTTGCCTGCTATGCACGAACGACCAGTGTACAAATCCTACAATCACAGATGTAAGTGAACAAATATCAGTGAGGCAAAATGAGCTATATAAACAATATATGACAAGTATATTGTCCAGATGTTTGGTGATTAGATACAAGTCTAATTAGAATTGCAACAGTCTACAGATCATCACAAGAGACTGCCTGAAGCAATATATTGCTTTAATTTTCAAAGTTCACATGTGAGGAAAAAGCAAGGATTCTTAATTACACCTAAAAAACATAATTAGGGTATCATGTTTAAAATATTTTTGCCTGTATCTCACTATCTGCAGATAAATGAAATGTGGGAGTTTTTTCCCACAGAATCAATACATAGGTTAAAATAAAACAGAATAAAATATAACAAAATAAAGCTACAGCTTCAGCTCAGTAACTGTGCTGTTACAATACTGGGGTACATTAACAGGCAACAGTGAGAAGACACCGTGTAGATGTAAGCAAATGGACTCTAGATAGTACAAAAGTGCCTGGGAAAGTATTTGACACTGCTGAAGGTACTGACAGAGAATTACCATTGTAGGCATCAATTCAGGGAGATGGGTAAAGGGGATCTGGGGACAAAACGCACATCCTAACAAGAAAACTGGAAGATTAATGTGCATTTGTTTCTCTGGACAGGCAAAGAGTAATAGAAGGTTTGCTGGAAAACAGGCTGTGACAGGAAGTGACCTGAAGCACCAAACCCAGTCATTCCTGTATTCTGCTAGACTAACATTTCCCCTGGTCAAAAGGGAACAATAAGAAGGATGCTAACTGCAGTTGTCATGAAAACCCTATCACAGCTGTTATCTCTAAGTAAATAAAAACCATCAAAGCTGGGCTCTACATTTGCAAAGTTAGATCTACAGGAAGGCTGCATGCTATAATTTCATTTCAGAATTGGAGCCTAGCGTAGTAAGAGGTGTGACTACTGCTATTGAATTTGAGCACGTTTCAGGTATTCTCCCCATGAAAACATTTCACTTACGCCAGCTATAAACCCTTCTTAAATTGCAGAAAAACATTTCTGCAACTTTCACTTAAGTTTTCTGAGTGCTATAGAAAAATTAAATAATCTCTTCTGTAGCAGAAACAACAGAAAGTACTTTGGCTGCTTGCCTGCCTAAGACTTCGTTTTCAAATTTACCTGTTTGGGGAGCGTAGTTATATTTTCCCTGTTTAGATAGCCTGTCCTTCTTGGTGAACAGAGCAATACATGCTCTTGTAGCAGCTGGCTACCAGCTCATGAACTATGAACTCCATCAACAGGTGCAAAAATACTCTTTCTTGAGACAGAGAAAGAAACCAATCCTTTAAGCCCATTATGTGCCCTCTCATCATCGTACTGTACCAAATATTTTCATCAACTATTCATCCAGCAGACCGACCCAGCCACAAAACACATTCATGCTCAAGGATCAAACAGTGCAGTGCATGAATCAATAGCCCTGTCACTTTGATAGTTTCAAAAATAAATTCATGTAGAAAATAACTTACATGAAAAAAATTAAATTGAAACTTCTTCCAAAGCATCAAACATTTATGGTTTTGACCATAACTAGAGCATCTTAGTCTAATGCTTTTTAACTTGAGGTTTTGAGGTGTTTATTTTAAATTCTTACTAAGCATTCTGTGAATAATAAGGCCAGATTAAGGATTTGTCCAAGACCCTTTTACCTATCCATCCACTACTGTTGTGTGCTGTGCTTAAGATTTTGAGTTCTATATTCTTATTTAGTAATTTTCACATTAATTTGCTGATCTTTCCAATTTGACCTAGACACTGTAATGTAGTCCTAATGCAATACTAGCTAGCAAAAAGAACATGTGACTAACAATTTAAACACAGTTCATCCACTTTGTTATGCACAAAGATTTAAGAGTACCAAATTATGACAAATCCAGTAATGGGAAAACAGTATTCACTAAAGTTATCATCAGAATCATAAAGGATGCTTCATCACTGCACTGCAAGTCTTGGATCACTCTGTTTCATATGTTTTTGTCTAGCTCTATTTGGTCTACGATGTGGAAAATATGATAAAGTACCATAATAAACATGTATAGAAAGGGGGAAAAAGGCAATTGTTTCAGTCTGTCTTTAACAATTTTATATAAACAATACTTCTATGTGTGTTATACAGAACTCCAATGGATGGATAATTATATTCTGACAAACCTGTTCCAAATTTACTGAAGGGATGATTGGGGTTTCCAGTAGCCTTCTCCAATTGAAACAACCTCCAGGCATCATTCATCAGATTCTTCTCATGCTCAGAATCAACAGCATTCACTTCCCTGTCTTTGCAGCTTTCATCGAACAAAGGGCACAGGAAAAACTGGGCAAATCTAAACAGAAAAGTTTAAATTCAAGGCAAGAGCACTGTACATAAACAGTAACAGAAAACTATGAAGCTTCTGTACCTCCTGTAAACACATTAATGTATTATTTCTCTAATGCAAGTTATAAATTATGTAAGTTTTGACACTGATTCACAATTTTTATTTCTCAGTTTATTTATAAATGCAGACAACAATATATTCATCATATAAGGTACTATGATGATCAAGGACCTTACATCATAATTAATACACTGAACATTTCTACTGTTTTGAAGTTTAGCTCCAAGAGACTCTTAATCTCACAAATCAAGTCAGTCTAGTCAGACATCAAGGGAAAATCCAAGGGGAAAAAAAACCCAACACATTCTTTACCTCACTGACTACACGCCTTTCAATTTCTGTCCCCTCCCACAAAAGACAGAGATTTCAGTGAGTTCCCTTTACTAAAGGCATCCTAATATATTGCTAGACTTCATCCTTCTTTTGCTATCAATGAAATAAGGATCTTATGGGAAGCATAGTATTTGATTATACAATCAGACTATTTGCACAATGCATAAGCTCATGATCATATTCTGTGACCCACATTTCCAACAACATTCAGTGTAAACACAAACTTTGAACTTCAAAAATTCTGCCTCAGCAAGTAACTCTGCTAGCTGAAAAAACCTGAGCCAAACTTTTGAACTGAAAAATATCTGGTATCAGTTTTAACAAAACATAGTGCCTCAAACCTTTCTTTAATATCATTATGAGAAAACTATCAAAAAAAACACCAAACCCAAACTTTCACACAATTACGAATTGCACCCATATAACAAAAATTTATTTACCTGTCTAGTGCACCTTCCAGATGTTCATGTGATACATCAAAGTAATAGTTGGTATGTTCTCCACTTGTGAAAGCATTTGAGCTCCCGGCATGCTCACTAAGAAATTGGCTATACTCATTCTCTTTTGGATACTTCTTGGTTCCCAGGAACAACATATGCTCACAAAAATGACTAAGCCCGGCGATGTTGGGGGGATCGGACAAGGATCCTGCAAGAGGAAAAATTTCATGTAACCATTCATAAAGTAATACTAAATTGTTAAGTCTTTTAAAGTGCTTTATATTACAGTATGTTGCCTCAGGCAATTATATCAATTCTGTACATGTAAGCAGACACTTGTGCAGCTACAGTCAACTAAATTCAATCTTAAAAATAAAATAAAATAAAGACTTAGTAACTGAACCAATTAGTGTCTCAAATTGCCTCTCCAGATCAACCTGCACTGCCTTATAGAGACAATTTTTCAGTTGAAGTCTATGACTCATAATCTGTAAAGACCTGGCAGATCACAGTGTTCTGACTTCTATACCTTGACTTTAATAATTGCATTGTGTAAAGGGCAGCAATTGCCAACCGCAATTAAAGAGGTATTTATCCTGTGGTTTATAGGACGAGTGATAACCTGTAATTGCCTGAACACAAGCAGCTACTGATGACCAGCTAGTAACTACAAAGGCAGATGGATTAAAAGACAATAATGATGTGCAAGAGTGGAAACCAGAAATATGGACGTTAGAGTGACCTTCCTGCTTTGGAGTATGCAATGATGTGCAATGGGAGAAATGAAGGCAACAGATACATCTCCAGTACATGCGCAGGAACTAGATGCTGCAGTTGGCTATTACTGTCATAGTACCCAACAAAACCACATTTGGGATCCTCTGAGCTAGATAATGACTTGTGACAGTGATCTCTGTAATAAAAAAGGCCAGAAGTTTTCAAAGCTGCTCTGCTATTTCTGTCCAAACACCAACAGCAGCTAGAATTCCCAACTACAAACATGGCAAGAGGACCCTTAGGTAATGTTTGTGCACTTCATACTTTCCAAGCAACTGAGAAACTACACAAGCTCGAGAAATACCTCAGAACTACGAAAGGCTTCCATTATTCCAAAGAATCAAAGTAACTGCCTTCCCCTTCTATTTCCAGTGTTTCTATTTGCACACCTAAGCATCACTGGAGTTAGGGAGTGCCTTTCCAACTCCTCCAGCACTACAGCATTTTCTCACCTCTACACATCAACAACTTCACATGGAAAAAATAAAAAAGAAGTCTGACATAACAGATGGAGCTGTCTGAAATAATTGCACTCACACCCGCCCCTTTTCTGCTTACAAAAGATCTTTCATAACACGAAACTTAATGGTTAAAGAAGTCTTTCTACTGACTGAGCTACACTTGAGTAAACACAGAGTACAGTAAGAGTATTTAATTAACTCTAATAATTTTCAACTTTATGTATAAAAGAATTAAATAAACTCTAAATGATAATAAAAGGAGAAGCTGCCAAGTGGATACCATGCCTGTTAGTTTATTTGCAATTAAGATAACAAAACTTGAAGCAATTTCATTAATGACATAATGAACACAACACGCATTAAATACCTATGTGCACATCAAGTGCTGCTGAAGATTTATCTGTGGTGGGGTCACTAATGAGAAGAGCTTTAATGCCATTTGCCAATTCCAGTCCACGATATTCTCGTTTATCCTCAGGTGATTTGATAATTTCATTTGTTATTCTCTTAATAGCTAGATTATTCATTTTGTTGTTTGTCTCTTTCTGAAACCTAAAAGAAATCAGAAGAAATGTCACTTACTATTTTTACATAGGCCCTGATAATATTTTAATATTATGATAAAGAATTCTGGGTGATACTGAAACCAAGAAATTGAGTTCTGCACAAAACTCATAGAACTGGCCAAAAAGTTTAGTTCAGATCCTAAGAGGTACTGCTGTTTGAACAAACAAAACACCAAATCAAAGATCAAGCAACATTATAAAATGTAGATCATGTAACTGAATGTTTCAACTTTCATACTAACAGTAATCAAAAAAAGTAAAGAAATATCACCCCCTTACAGCATGATGATAAAAATTAAATTAAATGAAGCATACATTGCTCTCTCAGGTATACTTTCAGGCTTCAGGCAACTATTTAGTGTGTCTGAATTGGTGGTTATAAATGTTGTAACTCTACAACTGTCAGATAAACAAAATTTTACTAGTAAACCACTGGATTTCTACAGTCCAGCAAGAAAGGGTGACACCATTTATCATATTGCTGTAAAAGCACAAACACGCTGTAACATTGCCATAATAAGCAGGAATAGATTCACATGTTTGAACTTCTACTATTAGTTTAACAGATACACTATGAGACATGCTTCTTTAATGGCACAGTTTTGAAATTCTAAGAAACTAAGTGTGATTCTGAAATTATAAACTCTGGGGGGTTTTTTTGGTGTTTTTTTTTTTTTTTAATACCAAGTGAGAAGGTGAGCCATTTAGACTCGAATATTTGGGAAGCTAGAGTAGAACCACTTGGCTGCAAGATAAAACAAACAAGCAAGCAAATAAAAAAACAACAATAAAGCAACCACACCAACACACACACACAGAAAAAAACAACCAATCAACCAAGACACACACACAAAAAAAATATAAGCAAATCCCAGAAACAGGAAATCAAAGAGCTATGCTCTGAACTACCCATGTGGTATATTCCAGCATGTAAGAGCTACTGAATTCTAACCCTGTTTTACCAGAAGGGTTTTAGAAACAGGGCCTGTTATATGGTACCAACCAAACTCAAATCTTTTCCTCTGGTGAAATGTTGCTTGCCGTATTGCCAAGAAACTTACTACATGAGCTTCATTAGTCATTGCTGAACTAATTTCACTTACAAAGAAAACCAGATCTGAGTCTAACTCTATCACAACACATCCACAGAAGCATGAGAAATTCTGTATGGTCTTGTTGGTATCACATAGATAACAAGGACTTACACAGTATTTACTTTTCCATGTTCAGGTTGTACAGTTCAAGGAACTTTACTCAAATTTTAAGACTACACACAAGCTTTAAGACCATATGAGATGTGGAACATGAAGGACTGCACAGATCACAACATACTTACTGTTTCAGATCTTCAGTCATAACATTTTAACTAGCTCTCTAGCTAGCAAATCAACTGCACACTCAGTGTTACCAGATAACAAAAAACTTTGGAAAAGAAAAACTGATTACATATTTTATTTACAGCTTGAAACTAAAAATTAAAATGGGAGTCAGCTAATAAAATCTCCTTCCTAAAATGCTCTATCATTCTCAAAACGGGAAGCAGTTCTGCAAGCTCTTGTCCCTCTGGATCCACTTATTCACATGATTCTACAGTATAAGGACAACAGCCAGCTTGAAGTCAGCAGATGCAGAATCATCATGTTGGTGTTATATATTACAAAAAGTCTTATAAAGAGCTCATTATTAAGAGCATGTTAAGGATAGAAACTTTATGAACATAATGTCTACAGTAGAATCAGTGAAAAACAGTTTTTCACATACAGAAAAGTAAGATTTTAGCTGTAGCAGAGTGAAAGTTTGTATAAGACTGGATTTATGCTCGAGGAAGGAGATACATATGCAAACTGGAGAAGATATTATTGTGAAAAAAAAAAGCAGTAAAGTAAGCATTAGATTTTTGAACACTTTTCAAAGAAGTAAAAAAAAAATTCTTTGGAACTTTTAAGTAGACTTAAGTTCTAGCATGCCCTTATAGGAAAGAAAGCAAAATTACAAACAGGAATTATAACCCAAATAAAAAAAAAACAACCAGAAGCACTGAACACAGAAAGCATCAATGAATAATCAGAATTTGAGTGTCTCTAAGCAAGTAACTTGTTCAAATGTGCAACTCAACACATTTTAGAAGGAACATGGTTCTCACACTCTGAACTATCTTTAAAAAACTACTGCAATCAAATGTAACCACTTAACAGTAACCAAAAAGCTGAATTTCAATTTAAATGTCTACACTCTCATTTAAACCTGTCACTTGTCCACTAGTTTAACCCTGTACATAGGCTAAACCTGCCTGGAACACCTATGGACTTCCTTCCTCTGAAAAAACACAGATACTATTCAAAACCAAAGGATACTCGAAGTACAGCAACATCTCCATTTCTCTGCATCAACAGCACTGATATAATCCATACCTATGATTTAAAAAATGCCTCCTTGTTCAAGGTTCAGAGTTGTTAAGCAGAAATACTCTACTAATCTTAAGATATTGTGTAAAATTTATTTAGTGAGACTATATACTACTTTTCATAGATGAAAATCAGTAACTAAACTGTTCTTAACTGTGTTTCACTTGCACACAATTCTACTGGATTGACAAATACAAGTAAGCAGGAGTGCAAGGAGGACCTGACTTCACCTCTAGTAAGGAGCACCTCGATACTAGCTGCTTATCGCAAGATGGGTATATACTATAAACTTCTCAAGTTGTTGGTTTTTTTTTTTTTTAATGTTATACAATTTCCTTGTCATCTCATAGCTCTTTGTTATTTCTACACCGCATCATTAAATCACAGAACTTTACTGTTTGTTCAGATGACTCATCTTTCCAATGTGATTCATCAAATTACACAGCTTCTGTGAAATCTTATGAGACTTCAATTGATGTCTTGTGAAGCTGTACACCTCCACTTCATTTTATTATCATTCCCTACTTCTGCCTCCTTCATAGGCTACCTCCAGCTGGCAGTCAAATTTCAGTATAGGAAAAACCTACAATTTTCAAAAAGGTCAAAAATGGTAATTAAGCTTTCAAACCAAGGACTTAAACTTGTATCTCTGTCTTCACTGTTATTTCAACGGGCATTGTGAATACAACCTTCTCTTCAACTTCAAATGGGTTTGCATGATTAACCCACAATTATTTCCCTGCTAAACTGTAATATGAGACAACTCATATCAAAGCAAGAGCAGATCAACTATGCAATGTTCCTGGAGGGCAATGTGTCAAAAGAAAAAAAACAATAGCTTCCTGCTCAAGTACCATTCTTCCTGGTGCTATATTACTACAATACAATAGCTGGAGAAGAAAATTTCACCTTGTCTACTTACACAATTATTTTTTCTTGTGGAGTAAACTGTAATATAGTAAGATATAATATTGTACATATGACTGCTTTTATGTGCAACTTTTAAGTTAAGTACAACTGGTTCATAACAACACCATGTTCCATTCTTTCACACAAGAATCCTAAAACCCTACAAACCCCTTTTTGACAACAGACTGCTTTTGATCATAGTACAAAAAAAAAAAAAAAAAAAAGCAATGTAAAGAAAGAATTCTGTATTTCTTGTAGTTTCTTGAGAAGTAGTTTAATTTCTAAAGTCATGTTCAGATGCTGTCCTGAAATGTAAGAACTTTATCTATGTGCTGTGCCATTACAATGAGTACTGGGTGCTGACAGTCAGTAGTAAGAAATTAATCCACAAACTAGATTCTATGTTTATTGCAGAGCTAATATCCTAACAAAAATGTCATTATAAGAAATACTGTCATACTACTTTCACAACACAGAAGCAACAGAGAAAGACACGGTAAAGCAAAGGCAGCAAGAATAAACACAAAGCATTACTGTGGCACTGGCAATTCTTCCACTGGCTCAAAAATTACAGGTGGCAACATCATAGAGGTAGACAGAAACAGAGAAAAGCACAGGGATGTTGGAACTGAGAGCAGTGTCCCTATTCAATGACTAGGAAATATTAGACAATCTTCCTCACCAAAATTACTTCACTTTTAAGTATCAATTAAAATAGATGCTGAATTATAAGCTACAACTACTTGAAATAAATTATGTTCTACTTTTTGAGGCCACATTTTTGTAATGACTTCCAGTCAGGCAGTCCCTTGGAACCAGCAAGGTTTTACCTGCAAACATATCACAGAGTGGGATTAAGTGATACATGATTCTGCCTATTTTAATCTTTGAAACTTATTTCAGGAAACTTACTTTAATTAAAAATTAGCCAGTGTAGTCAAATCTAAGTTCAATGTTTGAACAATTAAAGGACCGTATTTGAAAACCAATTAACAGAAACTCCTGAGGGTTGCTTCAACGCAAGAATATAACTAGCTAATAAAAATATGACCCCCAAAGCACAAACGCCAAAGCGCTTTTCAAGATTCTTTTGCCATGGCAGACTGCACATACTTAAGTCAAATTCGGGTACACAGGTCTCAGCCAGACCAATGGCTATAAACACTCATAGGCTTGAAGTAACCAAGATGAATGGAAACAGTTACCAGCTCAGCATATTTTGATCCTTGCTTTAAATTTTTATCAGTTGCCTTAATATTGGGGTTTGCTTGAAGCTTTTACGCAACTGAACCCAAATTACTTCTGAGGAAATGGCCATGTACTCACTTTAAGCTTACACTTCTGTATGCTACGATGTGAATTGCCCCTCATGTTTAGCAACTGGTGTTTCACCTGTCTTTTGCGTATACTTTGTTACACTATTGCAGTACAACCGTTATCCAAGTTCTAGCAGTGTCTTTGAAACTATACAAAGACCACAGTAATGTTCAATCTCGCATTTTGCACCCGTCCTAAGTTCTGTATTTTATATTTATATCCATTTCCTTTTACTTCCTTCCCCACCCCCCCCACACTTAATTGCCTGCCATTTACCAGAGTGAAGTGAAACCTTTGTTATGCCAAAGCATTTCTCTACTCTGTCCTGCACGTAAGCTACCACTCATAACTATGCGCTCTGTGTTATTTACTAATATGTCTTGGTTTATAGTTCCTAGTAACTCACGTAATGATTTCTTCAGCTGCCAATGCACAGTGTGAAAGAAGTGCTGTGTGCTTCGGCAGGAGGATTGGTGCTGCAAAATTATCAGCCAGTTTCCTCACCAATCTTACCAGGAAAATAGCACCGAATTGAGCCCTCTGGAGAAATCTGTGAACTTCTTCAGTTGCAAGCTTGTGGCTTTGCAACAATAAAATAAGCCTCCATTTTTCCACAGATCTTCATTCCTCCTCTTCACCTCTTGCAACTACCTCTCCTCACGACAGCAGTAGAATTCAATGGCATTGTGACATCCTTGTATGTATAACAAGTGACGTCACCAGTAAGTCACCTCCTCTCTTCTCAATTCATTCATTGTACACTATAATTAAAAATTATTTTTTAGACTAAACTATACACAGTACAAGTCAGACAAACGTTTTTACTAAGTTCTGTTACCAAAAATGTAACAAAAAAATGGAGTCAAGAAAGAATAATCTCAAAAAAAACCCCACAACAACCCAAAATTAAATCAACCCTGGTGACCATTACCATAAAGCTACTTTGGAGACTATACATAACTCTTTCAGATTACAGGTTCACCAGTAAACAAACGTAGCAATCTTTCTCTTACACATTTAGAGATTAAACAGTTCACATTATTCAACATCCATAAAGCATCAATCTTCTGCAAATTTACTTGTCACGAAGCTAGAGAATATATAAGATCCCAACACATTCCTGATGCTGATCTAAATAAATCTGATTGCATACACAGACAGATAAGACTGCAAAAGTAGATAAACTGCTCAAAATGTTAACACGTTTTATCACTTTTAAACTCATTGGGAATTCAGCATATTACTCCATACACAATAGCTCCAACTACGAAGGCCCACTATGATTTAATCAGCGCTACCAAGTTATTAAGAACAACTAATCATGCCAAATGAGGCAAGTCTGAAGATGATGAATATTTATAAGGTTTTGTTATGGAGTTTGAAGAAATCCTGAAGCTTGCTACAATTAAAGCATTTTCAGAACCGCAGTCTGCCGCTTTTTGCCAAGTCTGTAATTGACTCGGAAAATTCCCTCCTAATGATGGTGGCCAGGGCAGATGCCTGTCTTGCTCTCATTCCCAGAAGGGTCCAGCTTCTACAGATTCCAGATCACAGCAGTAAAACTTGGTCTGCCACAGCTTCACTGCCAACGTGGCAGTAGAAACACTGGTGTTACCCGCCAATGTACAGGAATCACAAGTAGCATTAATGAGACAATATCATGTGTGAACTTGGCCCTGGTAGCTTCATATGTAAGATCCAGCCCCAGCTGAATAACTAGTAAAATGATGCGTGTGTCTCACGTCAGTCCAACAGGATGGGATATACACTGAAGACACCGAAAAGGTAATTTACTGCCCTGAAACTATATTTCTTAACTTGACCGCTCCACAGTTTCCAAATCACTAGGTAAAAACTCAAATAAAAAGGCAGGATTTTACACAATCTGATTTACAGAAGCAGCAATAAAGGATATCTTTTTTTTTTTTAATTTCTAAATTACTTCAGCTTACTTTTCCTATGTCTTCAAAAATTTCCCCAAACAGTTAATCAAAACACACCCTCCATGGTAAACAAGTTTCATCCAGGTTCATCAGAAATAGAAAACAATTAAACTTAATCCTTCCCTAGTGCTTCTTTACTTCGTTTTTTTACAAGATTCCTGAAAACAGGAAAATTCCAAAAAGGGTTTTGAAGCCTTTCATTACAGAATCATAGAGTGGTTTGGGTTGGAAAGGACCTTAAGATCATCTAGTTCCAACCCCCCTGCCATGGGCAGGGACACCACACACTAAACCATGTCACCCAAGGCTCTGTTCAACCTGGCCTTGAACACTGCCAGGGATGGAGCATTCACAGCTTCCTTGGAAAACCCATTCCAGTGCCTCACCACCCTCACTGTAAAGAACTTCTTCCTTAGATCTAATCTAGACTTCCTCTGTTTAAGTTTGAAGCCATTACCCCTTGTCCTACCACTACAGTCACTAATGAAGAGTCCCTCCTCAGCATCCTTATAGGCCCCCTTCCCATACTGGAAGGCTGCTCTGAGGTCTCCATGCAGCCTTCTCTTCTCCAGGCTGAAGAGCCCCAACTTTCTCAGCCTGTCTTCATAAGGGAGGTGCTCCAGCTCCCTTATCATCCTCGGGGCCCTCCTCTGGACTTGGTCCAACAGCTCCATGTCCTTTTTATGTTAAGGGCTCCAGAACTGTACACAATACTCCAAGTGAGGTCTCACGAGAGCAGAAAGATTAGGTCTTTACTAAATTTAAGTAAAATTATCTTGTTTTAATCTTTACACAATACAGGATCTCCAGAATGACTTCACAAATCTGGCATCGTATTTTGGCTTGCATCGTTATTTTCATCAGTATCAAACTTCATACTAAGAACAAGACTGGTAAGACTAGTTTCTGTGTAACACTACCAGCTGCTTGAAAGTGTATTTTACTCATTTCCTTCAGAAATGTACTCATTAATTCAATTAATTGTTCTATGCATTGAATACTCACAAGCCAGTGGTTCTTATTCTTCCTCCCTCCCTGACATTTTTCCTCCACCACCCTACAGCTGCAGGGCTTGGTCCACAACCACAATGCAGCAGTGGTGTCTAGCACATGGTCCTGTACACACTAGGAAACAAAACTGGATGCTACAGGGAAGACCTCTGTGCTTTTTTCTACTGTATTTTGATGTGCATTTCATACATTTTATCTGCAAGTAGCACATCAGATTGCCCAAGACTCTACTTTGTAAAGCCAACTCACTTAACACTTTATGCTACCATCTGTTTCATACCCTCAAAAAGAAAAACTTGTGAGGTCTGAATTAAAAACTTTAGTTATACTGCATAACAACAAGAAATACACAGAAAGATGAGAGAACTGGCAAGAAAATCTGATCTAGCAACAAACACAGAAAGAACTTTAGGATTCTGAATCATGACAACTACTGTAATCCTACATTAAAAGCAATTGCTTACCTAATACTAGTGTTTTGACATAACCAACTGACCTATAACAACAGGCAGTGGTGTGTTGTAACAAAGGAAGTCCTGGCTATTTACCTCTCCTGTGTTTTAGTTGTTATAATTTTGGACAATTCAATTCTAGCTTTACTGTTAATGCTGTAGGTAAACTCTCAATTCTACAGCATTTTCTTTTCCATGTCAATTTTTCAGGCAATCTGTAGTTCTGACTCATTCCAAAAACAAGCTACAGAAGGTGAGATCTAAATAGAAAGCTACAGTGAAGCAACTTTCAATCAAACTCCATCAAAAATCACCTTATTACATATACACAGTGCTATTTCATAAGTATATTGTATTGACTTACGGACATTATAAAAGCTGAGAACATAAAGATATTCACTGACACATCATGCATATACAAATGCATAACTGGACACAAACCTGATGAAACAAATTCCTCCACAGACGTTTTTACTACAAACTTTTTGATTCCCACCTTGTTAAAACTATTATGAAGGATCTAGTACAATAGAATGAAGATATCAAAAATATCAACTCAGCTTGTGATCTCTCAAATGGTCTGACAGTATTTTTAGTAAATGACTTCTACAATAACCTGCAATGACCCATAGCTAGAAGCCTAACACCTTCCAGTTCAGTGAAGCACTGGAGGTAAAGAACTTTTTTGTCCCTTCCCTCTTTCTTCTTCTAGATCTAATAGGGTAGCGAACTACTTCAGCATTCATGTACAAAATAAGTTGTATCCTTCACACTCTGATCAAAGTCCCAAAGGTAAGGTTGAAACCTCTAAGGGACTAAGCTGCAGCCTTACAAGCGACTGAAGACAGAAAGGAGAACGGGAGCAAAAAAACATGCAAACATGCAAATACGAACCTTGTAGGGACTTCCCAACTAGAATAGAAGCGATAAGAAGTTCTAACTGAGAAAATACCTTGCTACTTGACATGCAGATGAAGGTTAAAAATTATACAATAAGAAAAAGGTAACGCTGAAAAAAGGTGAAGTATAAATAAAATTCAGAAATGGAAACAGGGAGCATGCAATTAAAGAAAAGGTTATTAATTTTCGCATTTGCCATCTTCAAAAATATCATGTGAAAGCACTACGCCTGCTCTCATACCATTGTTGTTTATGAAAATCCTAATTTACAATTAAACAGATGATTAAATCACGGTTGTAGGCAGTATGAAAACACAACAGGCCTACTCACACACAGAAAGCTAAGTCCAAATACTGCATATTTTCACAAGCTTAAAGACGAGTAATCTAGCATGACAACCGACAGCCCAAGAAAAGCATTAACTCTGAATACACATTGTGGATCGCCTTTACAACACTGGAGCATTCGCTGCACTTATGAACAATAATGATACATCTGAATTTTGACACATGAGCATTGACAGCATGAATCATCATAACCTTTTTTCCCCCCGAAAGAAGCTACTTTTGACATCACTTGCTTTTGCAGTGTTAAACATAGGTTTTGCTATTAAGGTAACAGATACAGTGCTAAAGAAAGAAAGAAAACAACTTCGCCTCTTTCCAGCTCCCTTCCTGGAAAAACTTTTGCCTAGTTGTTAGGCAGTTTAATTTGCCCCTAAAGCGAGCCATGCCAAGCCTCCCGCCGCTCCTCCCTCCATCGAGGTTACTTACTGTCTCCACTGGAACTGGTAACACACACAGAAACAACATACACACAGCGCTAGTACTGGGCAGCTTGTCACAAACTGAAGAGGCTGCTCCTACCAACTCTGGGTAACTCTGATAGCAGTTTCTTTGCAAAGAATTTAAACTTTTTTTAATATATTTATAGCTCAGAAAGACATGGCAAGTTAAGCAACATGCAAATTCCGAGGTCTTTTTGAGGGGGACGGAGGGACAGACATAAAGCGAGCCCACCGGGCCGCTAAAGCCGCGCCATA
>NW_009922691.1:0-17372 GCF_000696875.1 Nestor notabilis
CAAGCGTGTCCAGGTCCCTCTGGATGGCAAACCACTGTTTAGCTGTAGACGGGGCCTTATCCTGGCTCACATCTCACCTGTGACCTTGGGCCATATGGGCACAAGAGAAGGCTTCAGGTTGAAAGAATGAGGATTCTTCCAGGATGAGCTATGGCACTACTATTTCTTGCTGTAAGATGAAAAACAGGATTGAAAGCCTGGTAGATCTGGGCTGTCTGCTCTTTCCTTTCCTTGTTGCCTTTATCATCCCTGATGATGAGCCCTAACATCTCATAGCAAACCACAGGGTTGTCCCTTGCTTTGATTGCTCACAGTGCATGACTGGCTTGGCTCTGATTGCACTATTAAGTTGCTACTTAAGCACATGTCCATATAGTAATAAAAAAACCCACTGACCATGTTTAGACAGTGGCTGGCAATGTAATGTGAAATGCTGGTTTCCCCTCATATAAAATAAGAGAACATAATGTAAGACAATGTAAAGGTAAAATGTGACATAAAAAAACATAACATATCAATCATGTATATGCACCTACATTGTATAATAACCTCTGCTTGCACTGGGTTGCACTGGGAACAGAGTCACGGGGAAAAGAGGTCTTTTTCTGCTCTGAATGCCAGCTAAGTCCTTGGTACCTGCACTTTTTGTTCACTGCTACCTTTAGGTCTCTTAAAAACAGCGTCCTGTGCAGTGAGAAGTTTTCTGTGGCACTACAGTTCTTCCCCAGGGCACAGGAAAAAGAGTTTTTATTTGTGAGTGGTTTGCTGTTCTCTTTCCCCTTGGATTGCTACTGCTCAGGTTCAGCATGACTTACTTGTGTTTCTAAGGCTTCCTGGGTGAGGTGGGAAAGTTCCTTTGTATGACTGTATGTGGGAAGATCAGCTGTGTTTAATTTAGGTACATGACTTTGCCATCCACTGTCATTTACATTGTTTATCTGAATGTATTGGTGGCAAAATGAACAATAAGGATAAATAAAGCTAGATGATTTGAACAGGTAAACTAGAAGTACCTTAAAGCGCCTAAGGTATAACACCATGCCAGTCTTCCCATGTTGACCTTCCTGCAGCAGAGCTTCAGCTGTGTGCCATGGCCGTTGCAGCACCATTACTTCCCCTTCAGCTGCTACTGGTTCTCTTCTTCCTTGCCAACAGCCTGCTCAACCAAAGCAGAGGGATGGTGAAATACTGAGCTCCCATGAGGCACCAGCAGCAGCTCCTCCCTACTATTCAAGAACATATCTAGACTAGGAGGATTCCGTAGTCACTTGTGTTTGTGCTTAAAGAGAGAAACTTTAACCTGAAAATCTACCAGTGAGGGACTGCTACCAAAGTGGGAACGAAGAGGGAGGAGAAACACATAACAGAGGAAAGAAAGGGAACAGAAATGTAAAGGAGAAATAAGCAGATGAATAAAAAAGAAAAGCAAAACAGGACAAAAAATTGGTCACTTTATTTCACCTGTGTTCCCTCCAGTCCAAGTGCAGGAGTTCTCAGAAGGTGATCTCTTGCATTTAAGTGGGCTGTAAATTACAACACTGGAAAAAAAGTAGCATTAGCCTCTCTTCTTTGCAAAGGGAGATGTGAAAGACTGGGCCTGCAGCTGGGATGCCTTTCCATCCAGTGGCTGATCCAAGGCAAGATGTGCCTGTAGGTGGATGGAATAGGTAAAAGGGCTGACACTTTTCCTGTGCATTAAATCTGACTAAATACACTCTCCATTTTTTCAATTTGGGAGATTTCAAGGCCCCCCCTGATGTAGCGCCTCTGCTATGCATTATCAGGAAGATGTTTATCTGTTATGGTTTCAGGAAATATACAAATGATGCATTTGGCTCCAAGTTTCAAGCCTGAGCAGGACTGGAAGTGTTGCGTTGCCTTGAAATGCTCACTGTGGGGCAGGGAAGTGTGGGCTTCACCTTTGTTCATCACTAAGTAGCAGTTTAAGAGGAAGCTGGGCTGGGCTGGATTCCTCAAAGGTGAGTGACTTTCACATTTTACATAATACAGTTCTCAAAAAAGTGCCCCTGGTGTTGGACTGGTGCCACCTTCCATGAAAAGCCCCTGGAAAACTTGTTGTGGCTCAGCAGGGGAACACCATATTGGTGATTGCCAGCATGTCTCCTGATGTGGAGGCAAGAGGGAGAACACTCTTGGCAAAGCTGTTGCTTGTTTCAGCTAAGAAACTTGGTAAACAAGGCTCTGAGTAATTACACCTCTGAAAAGGGATTTGAGATGAAAATATGAGGAGCTTCATCAAAAGAGAAATGAAATTTATTTGCATGCGTAGAAATACATTTAGCTTTACCAAGACTAAGGTCTGGGCTTCGCGGCACATTGTTTGAAGCCATATCAGAAGAGATTAATTGTTTCATATGGTAATCATAACTAGCATCCTAATGGATTAAAAATACCTCTTTCACCTCCACAATGGAAATTTTTTTTTTGGATCAACCTGACTTGCCCTGGAATAACTCAGTCCAGGGCCCTTGCATTGGTCTGTCAGACATGCAGCACACCTTGCAAGCACAAAATCTGCCCCTGCTTCCTACCTCCAAGAACAGTTAAACAGAAACAACATATTTTTCAAGAGGGAGAACTGAACCTCAAAGCAGCTCTTTGAAATATCTGCCAACTCAGATGTCAGCTCTCCAGACAGATTACTATAAATGAGTGAGTGTGAGTAGGCAGTGTGATAGCTGGGGCAATTTCTGTGAGTGATGCTCACCAGGAATATAATGCTCTGGAAAGTAAAGTTGACAGGGCACTCATATACCTGTAGACCAAGGTTAAGGAGATTCAACTCATGCCCCCATAAGTCCTGCCATCCTTCCCTTCAGAGTCAGCAATTTTTTTCCAATGGATATGTCTGATGCCATATTAATATTGTAGATTTTTCAAAGTGAAAAATAAATGCAAACTTGAAATGGAAATTAGAGCCAGGCATAAGCTAATAATAAGCTAGTAATTCACTGTGGTCCAGATGTTATTAGTAGTAATGCATTGCATTTCTTATTGTATGGCATGGAACAAAATCCTTCCTTTTTTTTTGCAGTGAGGTTGCTGCAAGACCTGCAGAGCTGCACTGCTTGTAAGAAGCCATCCCATGTCCCCTCAACATAGCTGGTGAGACCATGGGTTCACAGCCCTTCCTGCTCATCCAGAAGCACAGGCAGTGACAGCTGTGCCACAGCCAAAGGGCCTGTGGGCATCTGTACAGTGGTGTAAAGTTACTTAAATCAGCTGGTTACTCTGCAGAAGGGCTTGTGCTGGGCAACCAGACGTGCTTAGGAGCTGGCACAGGCTAGTCAGGCTCCTTGGCTCAACATCACTGCTGGATGGCACAGGAGCACACTTCACATGGAACCCCTAGACCCAGCTTTCCTGCCTCCCATACTGCAAAGCTGCCTCTGGATCCCTCTGATGGAGGCAGAAGGAAGATAATGTCTGCACAAATAAAATGGATAAACATGTATTTTTAAATTGCATTCTGCTGCATTCACACTTCCATCTTGCTCTCTCCCTCATGCTCTGTTTGGTATGATTTTCGTGTAGTTTACTGTTCCTCTCACACCAGGTTTTCAAACACATCCAATCAGTTTTATGACTCTGCAGAGGGTTTTCTAGCGTATCTGCTTGCCAGGATAGAACAGCAGCTTATGTTAAGTTTAGTTTTCTGCAAGCTGCATTCTTCAGCGGCTGGCCAGAGGGCTTTACATCAGCTTCACACAGACTTTGGGAAGGGACGTGGTGGGATTTCTGCTGGAGAGCACCTGGGGAAGCAGAATTCAGCTCAGGAGAGAAATCACACACATCAGCTTCAGCATCCCCAGGCCAATTGTCTGGCCAGGAATCTGCTTCATTTTTCAGCTGTTTACATCTGCAACAATCTTGCTTTCAGTCTTAAAAGTACATTTCAGGTTTCTTCCACTAAGAAGAAGCTACATAACATATACCATTTTGAGAGGTGACACAAGGAAATTCTCCTGTTTTCGTTTCCTCTGTCTGTTTGAGCTTTGTCTCATGTTAAACAAGGGTAGAAAAACAATATGGAGTTTAAAGCCTGATTTCAGCTCAGTTGAGAGACTTTGAGGTACCCTGGCAGAGGTTTTAAAAGACACATTTTGTCCTTGGAATGGGTTTGTGTTGTGGATTTGCAAAAGGGTTCATGGTTATAAGCTTCATAATGTTTAACACGTGCTCCTGGTACAATGATACGCTGAGCTTAGAGCTGACAGTCTGCAAATATAGATGAGCTCCTTGTATTAATACCATTCACTGTTCTGAGAGTACATAAGGAACTGTTTTTCTGGTTATGTACTTGGCATGTGGCACTCTTTAGGCCAGAAAATGGGTTTAGAGCTACACAGTTTAGCTTTGCAAATGCAGATTGGGTCATTCGTATGTTTGACTGTTCGATTCATGCATACAAATATAGCAGCCATCCAGCATAAGCCTTTTTGAAATGTGTCCCTGGCAGTCACCTGGGCATTTATAATCAAGCCTGACTCTGGAGCTACTTCCATACTCCAAAGAGATTACACTATCACAGATCACTGGGTACCATTTCCAAATGGCATAATTGCTGAACGGCAGCTGGAGGAAATTCTGTCTGCTTCCTAATTTATAAAGACTGAAAAGTCATTTGTTTAAATGAGAATTAGCTCTTTATCATCTGGAAAAACAGAGTAATATATGGCAGCATAAATATGTCAGAGAAGTGTGTCAACATGAGGCAAGGCAGAAAATGCTAGGGATCTGAGAAAGCTTATGTGCTGTTTTCAGCTTTGTACAGATTTTTCTGTGGGTCCTATAACAAGACTAGTTCCTCTGGTTTACCATCTGTAAAATGCCTACGTTTTTGTCATTTTACCTCCTTCTGAGGTCTATTGGAAGACTTTATCCTTTAGTATTTGCAAGGCATTTTGAAATTCCCAGTGGAATGTGTTCCATCAATATAAAACATGCATTATTCATCCCTTTTGAAAATTGAATTCTGACTTAAGGAGCAAAAGATCATTTTGCAAGCAAAGTGTATCTAAAATGAATGAACTGGTATTTATGCTCTTCAACAAGACAAAAACTTGAGGGATTTTATTATTTTCAGATTTTGCTGGGTTTTCATTTTATTTAAGGTCCAGTTAATTCAGATTTCTCAGAAATAGGTCTACAATCAACTCTGGATGAGCCTGTTACACTAGACACTGGATATAGATCCACCAGTGTGGATATTTGCCTGATCAGTTTGGTATTTGACTTATGTGGAAGCTTGTTAGCCCAGATAAAAACATTCAGCTTACTGAAAACAGCTCTTTGCAGGGCCAGCTAGGGTATCTGTGCATAATAATCCCACTGTGCTCTGCAAACTGATTTTGCATGGAGTCAGCTCAGGTCTGGAAGGACTTACTCACTGTCACTTGGCCTTGGCTCTGTGAGCTTCAAGCTACTTACTGTTCTCTCTTGTGTATCAATGTCAGGGAGGCTTATCAGCCCAGGTTCAGCATGGTGCAGTGGGAGTATCGAATGTGGTTTTGCACCTAAATAAATAAGCCAGCCCACAGCCACAGCTCACTCTGCTGGGGCTGTAAAGCAGAGACACTCCAGCACTGCTGCTCAAAGCAGTCTGTATCTGCCAGGGTTACTGGCTCCTTGCTGCCTGTGCTGAACCAGTGGTCCCTTGTGGCTGTGCTCACTGGGTGTCTCCCTGTGCTATACAGCTGGGATGTACCATCCCCAGACAATGGCTACTGCAGAGCTGACACCATTGTCCTGAATTGCAGAGGATCAAACGCTCAGCTGCTGTGAACTGAGGCAGTACCTTTGATGCCAGTGAAAGCTGCAGCAGTTCATACAAGACAGGGACTAGCACAGTGCCTAGGTCTCACAAGACCTTCACTAAATTTTCATTGGTCCAAGAAACAAAGAAACGGTAAGAAAAAGGCAGTGTGGTTATTCATTTTCTCACTTGTAACGGCTCACTATGCTGGAAAAGAAGCAAAGCTGCCATAGGCAGCTCTAAAAAAATTTATACGTTACTGACCAGGAAGTTCATCGTGCGACAGGTCTCACTGAACTTGGCAGCATTACACGTTTATCTTTTCACACCCAGTTGTTTTTTAATGGCATCACAGGAGGCTCTACTGGCCCAGTGCTCGCCCCCCCCAGCTGCCAGGCTTTGTTAGGTATGCAGGTGCTCTTCTTGGCAGGGGACCAGGACTGGGGGAATAGACTGCCCTCCCAGCACCAAATCTTGGTTTTTGTCTAAAAGGCAACCCAGTTCATCCTCCCTAAAATACTTTAAACTATAATTGCAGGCAGGGTTGCAAACTTGGAAGGTTCACCAGTAGATTTGGACTCCTTTGCAGTCTGTCAGCAGATTGGGAGAGGGGTACACTAAGTTTATTTGTCCAGGGAAGCCAGGCTTGAGAGGTGCAAATCTCATTAAGTTCGACAGAGTGAAGTGCAAGGTCCTGCACCTGGGCTGGGATAATCCCAAGCACAAATTCAGGCTGAGCAGAGACTGGATTGAGAGCAGCCCTGAGAAGGGCTACAAGAAACCTGGAGAGGGGCTTTTTGCAAGGGCATGTAGTGACAGGAGGAGGGGGAATGGTTTTAAACTGACAGAGGGGAGATTCAGATTATGTGTTAGGAGGACATTCTTCAAGGTGAGGGTGGTGAGGCGCTGGCACAGGTTGCCCAGAGAAGCTGTGGCTGCCCCATCCCTGGTAGTGTTCAAGGCCAGGCTGAACGGGGCTTTGAGCAACCTGCTCTGGTGGAAGGTGTCCCTGCTCATGGCAGGGGAGTTGTAACTAGATGATCTTTAAGGTCCCTTCCAACCCAAATTCTTCTATGATTCTATGATCCTAGTAACTGCAATCAGTCTCTTCTTGTACATCTAGTAATATTGCCTAAATAGAGTAAATTTTAAAAGAGTGAAGTGAATCCTGCACCACTTGAAAGTCTCTTGAATTTTGGCCCAAAGCACTTAGCATGGATTAATTTCAACAGCAATAGCCAGCAGGAAATCTAAGTATAGAGAAAGAACAAAAGATAACAATATTTTTTGGCTCAATATTTTTGCTCAATATTCTCAGTAAAACATGAAGGAATTGGGAAATTATTAAAGTAAGGTTATTTAAAGTGCAATTCCCTGTCATGAACATTACTTTTCTGCATCAATGTTACACCTTAAAAACAGATTGGGATAATAAAGTCAGAGAAAAAGATTGACCAAACTTTCTCCCGTGTGCACCTAACAGTATGTAAAGGACTATTTTCATGATTATGCATGGTGGGAGCACACATGTGTGCCCATCTGAGCATGGGAGGAGGAGGAAGAGGGTGTGCCAGGTGCTGTACAGATCCTTCCCAGGGATGGTCCTGTCCCTAATGTGTTAAAAGTCCATGCAGAAGACAGAGATAAGCTGAGAGGTATGAAAATGAGCCTGCCTGAGGGCAAGAGTAGAAACATTAGCCAGGTCTCCTGAACCTTTGGCTATTGCTTCTCTCATCGGTGAATTTCTTTGGACTAATGGAGGTTTAGACTGGCATTTAATTCAGTGCTCACTTGCTAGACCCGTCTCAGCATCACTGAAATCTCTCCTAACTGGTGGTATAGGTGGCAATAATCACAGAATGACCCATAAAAAGTATCACATGAGATTAATGCTCATTCATTACAAAATAAGGGGGTATGGCTCACATCTCATTGTCCCAGGTTCACTGGTCCAGCAGCTCACTGGTGTTGTGCATAGGACCAGCACTGGGCCCCCAGGGCTCCAGGGTACCGAATCCTTCACAGGCACTGAACTCACTTGCAAACTGTTTCTGATACCCTGGGTTTTCCTAGCTTAGTTCTAGCTTGTAGAATTACATGCCACATAACAAATTACATTGTCAAAGCAGACTGAGAAGAAATGAATCTTTCCAGCCTCATTCAGTTAATCCAGAATAAATAATGTGATATTTCGTAGTCCATTGCACAGGGAACAGACTATGCCAACTGATTTCTTCTCTCCAAATTGAGAAGAAATGGCCAGTTAATGCAGCTGGGAGGGAAATGGAGAGATCTGGCACTTCCAGGGCTGCAGTGGAAAGTCTCTGAAAACTCTTCTGCTTGGTGATGTGTCAGAAAGCATCCTTCCCCTTTTGAGTACAGCAAAACAGGAGCATTTCTAAACAGACCTTACAGATTTTATATTTTATGCTGACTAACTGCAGCAAAGAAGAGCAGCCCAGGTGTCAATGCAGACATGTTAATCACTGGGGTTAATTAGTCCCCTGCAGCCATGAATGGCCATGGGCACCACATTACTCTTCTCATTGCACTGAGGAAGGAATTGAGCACATCACTTACAGAGATATACAAATGTTTTGAATTTTCCTTCACCGCTGGCTGCAACATAAAAGAAAATTACAGCCTGGCTACAAATGCCCATGGCACTAGGAGTGTTTGCTGCCTTGAGTGGACTATTCTGCCTGCTAAATATCTGCTCCTCTCCTGATTGCTAGTGGCTATCAGTGCTTTCAGAATGGATATATTTCTCAGGGTCCATTTACAGTAGCTGTCTGTACTGCCTCCTCCCGGTGCTGTTTGTAGGCAGGAGTCAGGAGAGGTGCTGGTGTCCTGCTCCTTGCTGCTGGGTCAGCACCTCTGAGAGAGCTGGCTGGGAGGATGTCCAGGAGGAGTACTATCCAAACAACATCTCACGTAGCCCTGAGAACAGACTTCCCTCTTAGAATGGACAGCCATTGCACAGCTCTTCTACCTTCAAGGTGAGGACCATATACCGCATCTTCTCTGCAGCTGCTTTTATACCATGGCCTGCTACAGAATAAATAAATAATAGCCCAAGATTAAAGGTGGAACTTGCTGGACCCATGCGCCTTTTCAAGAGAAATGGCATTGACGGGCTGTTATTCCACAGTTGTTCTGAATTAGAAACAGTTCTGTGACAGAAGAAAGATTTACAGCCTTCACTTTCCCAAAGTTTATCAAGTTACTAGAAATGTAACAAGTACAGGATGCTAGCTCTACAGTCCTGTAATTTCAAGAAATAAAATATAAGGAACAACATAGCTGAAACATACACTTTTTTTTAGTGAACTGGATTATTGATGAAAATGAAAGTTGGTAGAACGTGCAAACAGCTTTTAGCTACCGATAGAGATAAATCTCTGTGGAAAGGAATATTATAAACATACAGTGTGGGTGTATTGGAGACAGAAATGTGGAATAAATCCTGTGCTGATATAATGTTCCTCAGCAGCGTTTACTATCCCAGCGTGCTCAGTGCCTGTGCACAGCTAGCAAAAACACTTTAAAAGCCATCGGTACAGGGAAGGAATGTACATCTGTAATTATCAGTCACAGGTGCACCCTGTAGATCATTTGGGTTTTGCTGCAGTTCACACAAGGCCAAAGATAGGAGAAGGAGGATCTTAGACTGCTTCATGTTGCCAGACCTTGGGCTGATCTAACCCTTATCTTAAAAATAACCAGTGGCCATCTCCAGCTTGTGCCTGCTGTCTGTTTTGGAAGGAGTGCTTTGAGTATGTCAGCAGGGTTGGAGCCAAGGTTCTTCTTCCCCATAGCACACTCTCAGTGTTTGCCATGAAAGCAGTCTAAAGTCTGTCAAATTTTAGGGCTTTTCAAAAGTTAGTAATACACGCCTGGCAATCACAGTGAGATCAGTACAACTACAGAACATGGCTGATATAAACCTGGGGTTTGGCTGCTCTACTCCTCACACATTTTCTGAAGGTATACATTGAAGGATGTATTTTAAGTATGGTCCATGGTGCATCAGCTGCACTGCCACGGTGTGCATCTACCTGGCCAGTATCAGCCCACTATGCATTCCTGGGCAGAGTGGTGTGTTTTGGTACAGCCCCAGCACCAGGTGCTCAGCACAGGTGGCAACATGCCCACCTGAAATAAATTCCTTAAGTTTATTGCAAACACTGTGAATGACTCCGCTTTGCCTGTCTCTGGAAGAGGGGGATGATTGTCCCATGTCAGCTTTTGATATCACTCTATTATGTCTTACTTTCATTTTGTTTAAAGCCCACAAATCTTTCTTCACCCTTCCACTTCTCTACCCAAATTTATGATAATCTGATAGCTTCTGGCCTGTGAAGATCACAAAGCAATGTCCTGCCTCAGAGGGCATTTCTGTGCTTTGTGGGGCAGGTACTGGGTAACAGGCCACTTGCTAGCAGCTTCCAGGAGCCAGGACCATTGCCTAAGATGGATGGTGCTCCAGGCTTCCTGGGCACCTGCAGGGAAACCAGGCTGACTGGTTCTGCCAGCATCGCTGCTCACTGGGAAAAAGTCATTTTGACAAAAGCATTGTTTACTGTTTTAGTCACAAAATCATAGCAATCTTGAAAAAAATCCCATGAAAGCAATTGGGTTTTAAATGAAAAATAATCTATTTAAAAAAAAAAAAAAATGGAGTTCCAAACCATTTGTATGTTGTGGTTTCTCACATTTCAGTCAAATGTAAGGCTTCGTTTTCCTATTTTTATATTATTTAGTGATATCAGAATTACTAGTGCATAATCCAACATTCTGTTATGACATAATACCTAAGTCAAAATACCTGGCTAATCTACTGCTGACTTTAATTATTTAAGAATCATTGTAATCAGCTGTTGCTTAACACGGATTAAAGCAACTTACTTTCCATAACATAGTGTTTTCCAAGAGACAGAGACAACTTGGAAAATCTATGATAATTTGACTAATAAAACAAGAATGGCTTGTTTTCATTCTTTCTTTAAAAGGTTGTTTAGCTGTAACAAGCATGAAATATTTAATATAGAAAATAAAATAAAATGTTCCACTTGGAACTAATCAGGACTTATGTCTATATGTCTATCTATGTGGCTTTCAAAAGGAAAACTTCAGTTTGAAATAATGTCACGTTTTTCTGAGACACGTCTTACATTGAGCACACTATTTTTAAGGCTTTCTTTTCCAGGGGAACTTTGCAAATTATTCACAGTTGCTTCAAGGCAGATTAAACCCAGAGGTCTACAGGATCCCTGATGCCCAGAGAAGTGGTAGATGCGCCACCCCTGGAGACATTCAAGGCCAGGCTGGATGTGGTTCTGGGCAGCCTGATCCAGTTCAAGATGTCCCTACTCATTGAAGGGGGGTTGGACTAGAAGACCTTTGCTGTTGTTCTTGCAGTCCATTGGTGGTCAAAGGGCAGCCAGACAGAAGTGTCCCTGCCATGAAGGAGGCTGCTGGCTCCTCTTCCCTGGGCACCCCAGCTCGCTGGAGCTTCTCCTCAACTCCTGCACGAGCCCCAGCTTGCAGCAGCTGTGAGATTTCCAGCATGCCTTTACCTTCAGGATCTTTCCCAATGACAAATCAGATCAATCCCCAGAATTTATTTACTTGCATTTCAATCTGAATGTCACTATAAAGAGCTAACTTAGAGAGCAGGGTGGGCTCAGCAGGTACACCCAAGGAATGGGGCTTTAGAAGAATTTGGCAAGGCTTTCAGGCGTATCTTGATAATAAGCACAAAATGCAGATGTAGGTGAAATAGAAAGTGAATGCTGGGCACCTGTTCTTTGCAGGAAAAGCAGACCCAACAGAAACCAGGAATGCAATTCACACTCATTTTTGAAAGTCTGCTCTCTTAAAATACCTACATCTGATCAAGAATTTATTGAGTCAGTTCAAGAAGGTAATGCTTGAAATGTGGTCTCTGTTTTTCAGAATTACACTGCTTAATAACTGACTAGATAAAAATACAGTGGCCAGCTTTGAGAACTTCACTTACAGCCATAATTAAGGATGATGTTATTTTGGCTTGGCACTGGACTCATATGTGCCTGTGCAAATGTGTGTTTGTTTATACACCTTCAGCATAAATGTAGAAGGGAACACACGGCTCACATGGTGCATTCTATTTTGTGCACAAACCCCCATGAAAATATAAACAAAGTTGGTCAGACCTAAGTAATATGGCATATGAGGAGGGGGAAAACAAAGTTGGTCATGAAGTTGAGTTCAGAACACTCCGCAGCACGAGTCACTTTAAGGAAGGTTTGAAGCAATGCTAGGTAAAGCATCATGCCCTTCAACCCATCAGAGACGCATACTGGCATGACATGCGAGGCATGAAAAGGGAAGATAAATTATGTAGCAATCCTTCTTGTTATATGAAAGAGAAAGGAAAAAATGCCAGCAAGCTTGCATTATTTGCAAGGCATTAAATGTTTTAAGGAAAAGTGCAAACCCCAGGAAAGTCAAAGATTAAGCCATTTGTTATAAAAACATGTTTTCAGTTGCTATGAAGTAACTCATCAATTAGTGATTTTGTGTGCTGATGAAGAAACATTCATGGGTTTGATATGAAACTGTAAGATGCTCACATGTGATGACTGGAAACAGGCTGAATTCTCACATCTTTTTGACCATAAAATTGAAATAAAATTCATAGAGTACACCCCAGGTTTAATCAAAAGGCCACTAATTCAGATGTGTTTTCTTCATCTGGTGACATTTCCACTATCATATAGGTCTTACTATTCCTTGGTAGTTATTAGAAATCTTACAAAAGTTTTCATTGTGAAAAAGCTAAAAAATCTGTAAGGGAATAAGAGCTGTGGGATCACTTGTTCGTGTTTCTGAGACGACATCTTCTTCGTCCTTTCTCATGTGTGCAAGTAGCAAGCACCACTTCTGGCTGTACAGGCACACTGACCTCTTCTCAGGAACATCCTCTTCTCATCTCTCCAGTTTTGCTTTGTACCTCCTTTTTGCTCTGCCTGTACCCTAACATGGGAACAGCATGCCCATGGGAACAGTGTGTTAGCACAGACCAAAAATTCCACTTACCTGCAACACTGACTTCAGTTGTGGGCAGTAAGGGCTATGTGAGGAAGCACACCAGCAATGGGAGAGGAGAGGAGTACAGCCTCCCTTGCATATGATCTGCTATCAATCACCTCTCCATCACAAGTAGCTCCAGCCAGTCTTGCTGAGCTCACTGTGGCCTTTGAATTTCCTTCTTCGACTTCATCAAATTACTTTTAACATCTGAAACGTCCAGTGGCAATTGCTCTATGCTCAAAATTAAACTCAGAAAAGAAACATTTTATTCACATTTCTTCTAGGGGAACAAGGAGGAGTGTTTGAGTATTTCCCAACTTCAAAAATAAATGAAAAAAAACCCTCAAACTGTAGGATGTTATCTCCCATACTGCTTTTCCAGGCAGAGAGACGATTTGCAAGTAAAGCTCTCAGAAAAGGTTGCAGTCATCCCTACTATAGCATTATTATTGTGAGTGTTCCCTCTACCATAATCTAATGGATTTTTCTGAGTTTAAGTAAATTCACTATTCTACCTTAGATGAAACAGATTTTGCATGCTCTGCGTCTTTGTCTGAGGTTCTTAACACACAGTAGCACAATAAAGTAAAAAGCACATCTTAACACCCATTAACCTGCTGACCACTGTTAACCATTTTGTATATTCCTGATGATATAAATTACACTGAGAATGAAAGCAGAAAAATCAAAATGAGAAACATGTGAAAGCTCTGCAGAGATATGAAGGGCAAAGGGGCTTATGAGGTCTAATTTATTTTGAGTAGTCTGTGCTGCTTTGAAAAAATCTTGAGCAGATGATTCAGCAGGGTTATCTGAGGAAACTGGCCACACGAAGAAGAGGTGTCTTGTTGAGTCTTACGAAGTTTGTCTTCTGCCTGTCTCTGCTCTTTGCTATAATGCAGTTAAACAAATATAAAATGGATAGATGATGACAGTAAGTTAAATGATGAATTAGAGGCACCATGCAAGAAGACTGGAAGAGGGCTGGCCACAAGAATATGCCCTTGACATTTTCCCCGAAGTGAGGCATCATGGTGGAGCAGGCACTCAAAGAGTTAATTTCCTTTCTGTAGGCTCAAGTTGGGGTATTTCACTTTTATCTAGACTGTAATCCTATCCTTTATGCACTGTCTAATCCAGAGAAAAGGCACCATCTGTGTCAGACAAGACGTACATTTACTGAAAGTAACCACAGTTTTTGCAATGCTGTTTTTACTTTTGCCAACCTTTTGTCCCATTTGGCCACAGATTTCAGTGTCTCACTTCCATTAGGCCCAGGGCAGCAATGTGAGCCCTTCCGAGGAACTTAGCTCAGAGCTGAACCTACAGGGCATACCTTCAAACCCTGCACCACTTGGGAGCTCTACTACTCTTTGCCCAAGTGAGTCCAGAGCTCTATAGCTGCAGGCTACAACTGCACAAGTGAAAGGTTTTGGTGACATTACACAAGAGTTTGCAAAAAAGTCTTCATGTGCCTGTAACCTGAGGCCAAAGAACTTGTGCTGGATTTCATCTGTGCAATTTGGGACTCAAAGAGAGCAAGTGTGCTCTAAGGATGAGCTAGCTGTATCAGATCACGGCAAAGAGGTAGAAAAGTTCAGCCGAAGAAAAGAGAGCTGCCTCTCTTATATACACTTTGACCAGATCTTCCTTAATAAGGTGTCTTTTGTGGATCACATTAATAAACAGGCTGTCACACAGAAACAGGTATATTTTAACGTAGGCAGGTTCCTAGTATTAATATAGAGACAAGCACATCACAGTGAGCAGGCCACTGAGCATCGGTGCTAAATTCAGCTAAAATATTGGTTGAGTCGCCTGCAGGCGAGAGGTTAATGTCAGCACTGTCCTTAGGAAAGACTCTTAAAATATCACATCTGAATATATGGTCTTCTCAAGCTACAAAAATCTGCCAGGCTCTTTGCCAAGAGGAATTGGGTTGCAGATGCTATGGCTTCTGTTCCTTGGTGCTTCTGCAGAATGATCTGCAGACACATACATTTCCAAATTCAGGACAGTGTTTTTATCTTTAAATGGCAGTGGGTGCCAAGGAACTTTCCCCCAGCAATTGTAGACCGTCTGGATGAACCTGGCATTGTTTCCATGGGGCTAAAACATTGAGCAGGAAAATTCCCAATTAATAAATTCCATGGCTTGCTCTCCTATCTCCTCTGCACAGCAGCCTGCAAAGGTGTTCCTGAACAGTCATTCTGCAAGGCTTCAGATTCACTGCCCTGTGTGTATAATTTATTTTTGTGTGCCTTGAAGCCTAAATTCTTGGTAGGTAACTTCAGGCAGTCAGCTGAGGCACCCACAGCAAGAAGAGAGCAGACACACCAGAGGCTGATTAGGATCCTATTTGCAAAATCACCCTATTTACACAAGGAAAAATGTGTGTGTCTGTGGGTGTGCAAAGTGGTGTGTGTAAGTGTACTCACATCCTTACATTTTTACAGGACAATTTGATGCTGTCTGAAAATGCAGCCTAAGTTATTTAAAAGCAAAGAGCATAATCTATGGAGAGGAATAGAGTATCCTGCTAAAAATGTTGTATGTCTGATCTGGGAATGCTTACGGTTTAAGTGGGCTATAAATGAATACTTAACTGCTTTAGTGCTGTGAAGTGATGACCCTCACGTGGCCTTGGGACATGCTGCATGCTCTCCTTTAGCTGCCACTCCACTGAAAATAATGGGAGCGTGCATAACAGCCAGCCTGGGGGGAAGGATTGCCTTCAGGAACTACCAGACTCTCCTCTGCCTGATATAATGTTCTAATCTTTCCAAAACAGTGTAAGTCTGCTATCCTAGATGTAATAAATGCTATTTATGAATTCCAAATCAAAAGCACATGTAGTCTGAGCCCACATTTTAATACCTGGAATAGTACTGCTGTTGCTATACAAACCATAAACCATTTTTGTAAGAAAAGGAGAAGTATTTATCACTTAGTACAGAAACCATTTTAGGGTTGTAAGGTTGTGTGGTAGAAAAAAATAATATTTAACATAAATTTTTAACAAATAAAAGCACAAAGTTTGGCTTACTCCAATTCATGATATTTCGTATTGGAAACTATTTGGACAAGTGGTGCACATTTGTTTTGTCCTTGTGAGCATTGCTAATTTTAGCATGAATGATCATTCATCTAAGAGTTCATGCCTGAAATGAAATGCTTCACCATTTGCTATTCTCTTCTCATAAATGTTTGTTACTCAGTCACAGGAAGGAAAACACAGAGTGACTATGCAGCTCCACACACAGCACAAATAGTGAGTAGTAGCAAGAAGCATTCAGACAGTTTTGGAGATTAACTAAATCAGCCCAAGGTGACATTAGACATAAAGTCCTCTTCATTCCTTTCATGCTCCACCAGGGAAACAATGTCATCCCCAACTCAGCACAGCTCAGTTCTACCCAGACAGCATCTCAGCTCCACTGCCGAGTTTACTGGAGGTGGTCACAGGATTAGCCATCACACAGCCTCTCCCCTGCTAGGCTGCAAGGGAGCAGGACCTGGAGGAGGGACTTCAGGCTCTCCTGCCTGTGCTTCCCCTTACTTCTGCTTCCCTTGTCTTGCCAGGTGCCATTGGTGTTGTCTTGCGTCTTCCACCCAACACTAAAGGAACAAGAATTTCAAAAATAGACAAATATGACAACCAAATCAGGGCTTTTATTAAGGATGAGGACTGAATGTTGCCAGAGCAGACTAAAACAGAGGACTATAGGCAGTTCTTTGGGTTCCCCAGCAGCACTCCAGCACTAGTTCCGGTCAAAAAGTGCCTGAGGTGGCACCTATCTCCCTATCCTTTTCCATTCAGGAAATCTGACACCGAGCGTCCCTTCATCAGGAGAGGTTTCAGAAATCCGGATTCATAGCATCCTGTGTAATGTATTACATTACTGATAAACTTCACTACAAAACCAAGTAAAAAGTAGAGGTCAGTCTGCAGCCATCGAACTGGAGCAGTTGGGAAAAGTGTTTTTATAACACGAATGTGCTCAGCTAAACTCATAATCACGAGTGTAATCAGCATAATGCAATCAATTCCTACAGAAAATCTTCAGACTGGTCATGATTTCCTCTCCACCTTGCACCACAGTTTAACTCCTTGTCCTGATAGATTTTCTCCTTATCTTCAGTCTTCATTTTCAGCCCTATTGATGTCCTCTTTCATATAGTGGGGGTCTCATTACTAATAACACTGAAGCACTGTCTGCTTATAAACTTTTCCGCTGCTGAGCTCTCATTCCTAGAACATTTGGTATGAAGGACATTTTGTGTATGTGGTATTTTGAGCCTACCTTTTTTCCCCAGCATAAAATAATCTGTCTGGATTCTGTTGAGCAAACTGTGCATGTGTGTCTAGTATAGACCTGGGCTAGTACAGCCAAAAAAGTCCAAAGAAAGGTATAAAAAAAGGTTCACAGGGGAAAAAAGTGCCCTGAATTTCAAAATCCCTGAGTTTGGAGAAAAGGTATATTCGTATGTTGAATGAGAAATAAACAAGAGCAGGAAT
>NW_009922691.1:17403-24540 GCF_000696875.1 Nestor notabilis
ATGAATGAATCAGGATTTACATGCAATATTGGAATTATTTTCTAATTCTGCTACCCAAAAAATCAACTTTTAATTAAAAGTGAATACAATTCATTGCCTTTAATTACCATACCAAGCAACTGAGAATGAAGGAATATCACTGCAAAGGACCTCCTGGTTCTTCTCTCTGCTCATGTTTGGTTCACCAGTGTGATGCCTTCCCTCACCCTTTGCTTCATCTCCATGAAAAGAGGGGCTGAGAAAAATGATCAATAAACTAGCAGAAATATGATCAGCATTTCTTTTTTATATTAAGGTGAAGTGAATGTTCCATGATTGGCCTTTAAGGCACGTTGCAAAGGGCAGGAAGTATCAAAAGACTGTGCTAACGAAATTTTGGTAGCTTTGGGGTTTCCTTTGTTAGAGATTTTTTGCTTTCATCTCAGTTTTTCAGTTCATGGTTGACTTACACGTGTTTTGATTAATTTTGTGGGTGTAAAAGGTGTCTTTCTGCTAACTACACCCTCTCTTCTTTTTCAGCACTATGTGCTTCTAGTTGCATCTCCTGCCAAAGGTGATCTTAATCTGTGTGTTGCACTGGCCTGCCTTGGAGAGAGCAATTCAGAGTGCGTAGATATCACTGCATGGCATGTGTTGCTCTGCGGTTTCATCACTGCATCAGTTCTGTTCCTTCATATTTGTAAATTTGAAATCAGCAAGATTTTCCCAGTGTTTCACATAAGCAGGCTTTGGTGAGAATCACCTCATTCCAAAATGAGGACAGCAAGTAACAGGCTCAATCATTTGGAAAGAACAATTTGTTAAAGAGAGCAGAGAGCTCGCGTTACTTTTGGTCCATCTTTATTGCTTCCAGAAGGCAACGCTCTCAGGAAAGTTTTCATGGCCAGATGTTCAGCTTTCCCAGCTGTTGAAATATTTTTGGAAGGACCATCAGTCAAGATAAAATTACGGGTCACTGGGGATATGCGCTGACCTTTACAGGAAGAGGGTGGTTTGGCTCACAGACCGGCCTTCCCAGCCAAAAGTCTGCCAGGAGGTGAATTCTGTGACATCTCTAATTGGACCTCATTATTCAATCTAATGGCCTCGCTCAAGTCTGGGTATTACTCTGGAGTGCAGGACAGCAGAATCAGAGTCTGGTATTTTCAACCCTGCCAAAGCAGCAACTAATCAATGTGCTGATCATTACCATGTCATCAGCATCACCTACTGACTGCTATTTCCTAACAAATTGATTGTGATGCCCTGGCTGGCACCAATAAGCATTTTATGCCACAAAGGCAATGCAAGAGGTCTGTGAATATGAGCTGAAATGCCAAAACCCAGTCCAGTATGATGGTACTCTCATCGCACCTTGTGACCAGAGGAAAAGCCAGCTCTGGAATTCCTCTCCACTGCCTCAACACAGGCAGCCAGTGCCACCTGAAATCTCACCTACCCTTGCATTGCTGCTCCAGGAGTAGAGAAAGATTTCCTAGAAGTCCTGTGTCACATCTGCCAACACCATGCAGGTGTCCTGGGTGCTTGAAAGCCTCTTGAACAGTGCTAGATACTCATATATTGGCAGCTGAACTTGCTTTTGGTGGGAAGCCAGCTGAATGAGACTGGCCATAGGCTAGGGGAAAGGTTCAACTACACCACCACAGGTTTCTAGTTCTGCTGTATAAGCTCTGGTCCCCACATGGCAGATGCCACAGACCCTGAAGGTCCTCTATCACAGCCATTGGCCCCATTGGGAGGTCACTGCACCCTGGGTGACCTAGATGTCAACTCCTTCCTGCAGTCAACCAAACTATCCATCTCTCTCAGCTGGAAAGCCAGGAATGTTCCTACGTACTGACACCCACATGCATTTTCCTTCTTCTGGAGTCGAAACTCAGTTGTAAGGCAAGTTATATTAAATGTTTCCAAACAGTAATGCCTTTGGTTTGCTTCTCAAATTGAGCCAAATTAGCATGGTAGCAAGAGGTTTTGAAAGGAGCTGTGACTTTAGATAACTGGGCATTTAGTTAGCCACTGTTAAACATACCAGTACATCACTGAAAACTGCAACCTTACATGGGGACAATGTACAAAATCTCACCTCCCTGCAGCTCTGGGATGAGCTGAGCCAGGGAATTATCATCTGAAAAGGATTTTTGCTGGGGTTTAGACCTGGTTAATTGTCAGCCAGGTGTGGCTCAGGCCGGGACTTCACAGACTCTAATGCTGGCCCATGAAAGACATGGGAGCAAGTGAATATGGATCAGATTAAATTTATTAGGAAACCACACTCTAGAAAAATATCTAACATATTTTGAATTTATGGTCTGGGGCAACAAATACATTTTGCAACACTTGGGCTAGATGAAAACTATTAATAGTTTAAATGCTAAAGCCTTTGTTTTCACTGCAAAGCAGCAGTGAGTGATCAGCAGTCACTCTTGCGTGCTGATCTTGCAAGTCTAACAGTCTTTTCCCCTCTGCTGAGTGAGTCCCAGATGGTTCATATAGCTATTTGTCCTACATACTCATAAGGATCCATTATCTGGATGCTGACTTGTGCAGCAAAAAGATTTTCCAACCCAGAATATTTCGTCTCAGTGCTCTGTGCTGTGGTTTCCAGGCATGCACATGATATTTTAATTGATATATTTATTATTTATTATTTATTAAGGAGTCATTCCTTTGAAAAAGACCTCATTGCAAAAAAAAAAGAGTGTATTTAATGTCGCAGTCGGAACAGAGTGAGGATTGAGATCATTCCGCTGCCACAGGGCCAGGAATTTTGCAGCTGAGATTGTCATAACCCGAGCACCCACCTGGTTCGCTTTTGTATGTTTATGCCAGCAAAGCTAAACTTGCAGATCTAAAAAGCAGGCTGCAGACCTGATGGAAAAAGGCAGGAGCAGCCTGATGATTTGTAGGGCAGGGAGAGGCTACAGAGAAAGCTTATGCTTGTGCTGAGGAAAATGTAGAGCTTTTGTCATTTGCAAGCAGCCCGACAGTTGATCAGCTTGGCATTCAGATGTTTTTTGGACAAACTAGTAGGAATGGTAGGATGAGTTTTCCTGAGGCAAGAGTGACTACCCTCTGTAACAAATCCTCTTGCAAAGCCACAAGTACCAGGTTTCATCCCTGAGGACGTGGTGAAACATAGTGAACTGTCTGCCTGGCACCCCTGGCACCACTGGTTACCCTGGCACCCCCAGGCCCCTCAGCAGCCCCCAGCTCCATGCTGCTGGAAACAGATGGGAAATGAGACATCCCTCGTTGGGGACTACAAACGACTAAGTGAGGCAGAGAGAAATTAAGTTCTCCTCTGTGCATGCAGTTCTGCACTGAGGTCTTTTAGGTAAGGGCACAAGAGGGTGCCGTTTCTGGCTAGAGGAGGCTGCTTCATGGCTGAGGAATGTCCTCCTCCAGCAAGCCAGCTCACCTCATCTCACTCCCCCTAAATGTAAGGGAAAATTAGTGATGAACAGTGGGTAAGGTGTTGCTTGGGGAGCTGCCTAAGCAGGGCAGCATCCCCTTCCAGACCTCTTTTTCCACTTCATGTTTGCAGGGCAAAGGCAAGGTGCCTGTCAGCTGCCTATGCAGCTCACCTCCAAGGGCTCCCCAGTCTCAAAATACACCTTAAATTTGACATCCTCATACTGGCTCAGGAGCTCTTTAAAACTGCGAACAATGCAGCCAGGGTTATGTTACATGGAGGGGGGTACAAACCCATCCAGAGCATCTCTGTCTGACAGTGCAGGACTGGACAATCCATTGGCATGACACAGTGCCTCACAGGAAACATAGGCATGATGTGTGCTAAAGCAGTTTTACAACTTCTTTCCTGCAACTGGCTCACACATCTGGCCTGGCTGGCTGGAGAATACATCTGTGGACTGCAAACTCTGTGTCACAAGCATCATATTTTTTTCCAGTTCATGTGGAACACCTGTAGGAAAGTATGTGTGTTATAATAGCACAAAATGTAGTAAACAACCTTCATGTAGGATAAATGTACAAGGTGGCACTGCTGAAATTAACGCTGGTTTCTGTGCTGTGCTGTCCTGCTCCTGGCAGAGCCATTTTCACCTTGGCAAAGGGGAGCTACCATTTGAAAACATAGCACAGCTTTTTTTCACTGCATGAATCACAGAAACCCATGTCAGCCCATGCAAATATTTAGGAACAGGCACCATGACCCCTTGTGTGCATGAGTCATGGGCCTGACAGTGCAAAAATGTTACAAGGAAAAGATGCCACTGCAGCAGGTGCAGCAGCTGCTTAACAATGGATTTTTCTGAGCATATTCACTGTTTGCTGAACTTTATACTGGCTCTCAGAGTACTGACAGGTTTTCTGGCTTGGTATGCCTTTGAATTATACAGAAATTCTGAACTCCCTCTCAAATCTATTTAAAACCCCCATTAGCACAGTACTTCTGCTTAGACTAGTTAAAAAGCAAAACAATAAATGTTGAAAATTTGCTTTGCCATGGCCCCAACAGCTACACAGTCACTTGGCGCCTGCCTTCATAAATCAGCTTACAGTCCAGCCAAGATGAGCTTCTTTAAAATACCTTTTTATTACTTCACAAGTTATTAGGTTTTCACCACCACAGACTCAAAACAAGCCTGTTCTTCCTGGAACTGCTTGGATTCTGTCCTCTCTGCTACTTCCGAAAGACAGACTTATTTTAAAAAACACTGTGCTAGTTCAGACTGCATCACTACCAGGGGCGAGCAGATGATAGAGGAGAAAAGGTATGAAGTAGCTGAGCAAAAACAGAGGTAGCAGAGGGACATAAGCTAGTTCCTAAGGTGGAAGAAAGACAGCATGTCCAGAGATCACAGTCTAGGAGGAGGGAGTAGCCCTTTGGAGAATACCCTGGTGATTGTGTTGGTGTGCACAAAATGTACCGGGAACAAGACATGCTTATGGCAACAAGGCACTGAGTCAGTTCCAGGCTATCAGGTGCTTTCCTAACATCAGCACAAGAAGTGGATTAGGAGCAGTACTGGGCCCCTTTGTAAAACACTCAGAAGGCTCACTGGGATCAGGTCCTGTCAGAGGAGAACTACGGCTGCCGAAAATGTATCCTGCGGTGCTTGGTGAACACTGAGAAAAAGGCTGTTTCAGCACATTCAAGAAGACTGGAAAACCGTCCCAGGTCTAATGTTTGTGGGGAGTTAATTTTTCTGGATTTATTCCCTGGATGTGAGTTCAAAATGCTCTGCCTATAAGGCACAATGGAGTCAACAGCAACTCTAGTTGACTGTGGGATGTTTTTGGTCTTGCTGCAGTAGAGAAGGCTTCTGGCAGCAGCTTGGCTCAAGGTGGCAGAGTACTTCTGATGTGCACAGATCTTTGGTTTCTCACTTTTCTTGACTGGGAGAGGACTGGAAGACTAAAATATCTGCATTTAGTCATCTGCATGTGAGCTGGGTGTCTAATGTCCCCATAATGGAGAACTTGTCAACACAGTCAGTGCCTGTCCATGCCATTAAGAATATAGTTCTCAGAAAAAACAGATTATTTTCTAGAATCTTTTGCATGCATTGGGAAGTTAAACGCCCTGGACATGGCCAGGTTGCTGATAGGTGCTGAATGCCAGACTAGGTGCTCCAGACCATTCTTCCAAGTCCTCATGTGGAGACACTGGGAGTTCCTGTGTTGCATCTGTCACCTCCTTGTTGATGTCTCAGATTCCCTGTAGCATCTCAGGCAACATGAGAAATCTCTGTGGAGGCAATTGAATCACCCTCTGAGCATAGGTGCAAACACTTCCGTGTAGATACTTCAGTCTTGAGCTGTATCTTATCTGACATAGTTCTGTGGTGGCTAACACATCCAGTCTGCATAACAAGGCTTTGCTGCAGCTTCCCATACTTGCATGTGGTGGGACAGCCAAGCCCTGCAGCACCATGCCCAACCTGCAGCTCAAGGTTTTTGTTCCTTCACCCCTTCTGCTCAATGGAGAAGTTCTTGTTCTTTAGCTCTGTGCAAGAACCTTGCCCATGGATTTCTGGGCTTTCCTACTGGTCTAACTCAGTGAGGATGTAGGTTGTCCCAAACTAGCCTTGCATATTAGGCCAATTTGGTCTTCTGTGATATTCATGTCAGTGATGCTATTAGGTGTTGTGCCACTTGGCAGGAAATGGTATAGTTTTTCCTGTAGTTGACAGCGGTCTCACTGCTGATATTGCAATTCTATGCTGTGGCTGTTACCAAAAGTGCCCCGGGTCTCCACCACACTGCCCCAGCACCCTCCCTTCCTCCTGCAGCTCTGCAGGAGTTGTGCTGACAAGATTTTCTGAAGATATCTGTACCCAGCATCCCTCCAAAAGGGGAATTTTCTGAGACAAAGAGGAAACCAGAGTAGAAGAATCTGCCCAGGGCTGGTCAGAATACAGCAGGTAAAATTCTTGGGATCTCCTCTTCCCTAACCTACTCATTCACTCTATTGGGCAGTGTTTCAGTCAATGAAATATTAAGGAAAAGGTGTCTCAATTAGGACTTTTTATAAGGGGGGAAAAAAAGAAAAGAGCAAGAATATAAAGATATGACCCATTCTGAATAAGGAATCTGTTGAATAATAACATTCCTGAAAATGTTAGATAAATCTCCAGCACCACAAAGCAGGTATAAACATGAATAGGACTGGTGAGTTTATGTAAAGTTATCATCTTTTTTAAAACATTTATAAAAGTGAGGGATTGATGGACAACCAACTGATCATGTGTTTTTTTCCAACCAGCATGTAGCCTCCTGTTTTTCTTTTTTCTGAAAACCTTACTGAAAATCATGCTTAAACATGAGTCCACACTTCCATCTACCTCCTGTAGTTTCACAGGCAATAGGTGGACTGTGGCTTGAGAGCCAGTGATGCCAGCAGGCTCAGGACCTGTAAATGGTGAGGATGTCTCAGCACCCACTCCTATGCTGGGCTGAAGTAATTCACGGTGCTGGTACAGGAGGTGAGTACTGCTCACTATTCACACTAAAAAACCATGGGCAAGTGTCACTCCTCCTTTTACTCTGCTGGGGCAGGCAACTGCCTGGTGGTGCACCAAAATATCCAGGCAGATGTTGCACCTCTGTGAGTCACATCACACTGGCTCTTGTACCCTCTGCATGAAGCAACATGGGCAGGAATGTCACTTC
>NW_009922691.1:24571-32903 GCF_000696875.1 Nestor notabilis
TGACACACACAAATACCCTGCATTAACAGCACCTTCTTCCATTTTACTTCTTCCACAGAGATTCTCAGAATATTTTCTGTTTGGGTTTGTTTTCATTGATTTAAAGTGTAGAGGAATTAAAGCAAAGTAGATTTTTGCTTGGCAACAGTCAAGATGAAGCAAGTTTAAAAGAAAGGAAAAATAATTAAATAACCAAGCTGTGTCTTGTCATTCAGAATGAAGCCAAATACATAAAATACATAATTACTGTCATATGTAACTGGATTTTGTAACTTGAGTAAAATGAAAGACAAAATAAAATGCTTGCTTCTTTGTTTCTTTCTGATTCACTGCCTACAAACCTGTAGAGCTTGAAGAGGATGTCAAACCAAGAGCTGGATGGGAATTTTTCAATTAGATGTTTTTCACCAGAAAATGCTGTTTCATTCAAACCAAAACTTTTCAAGGAAATCTGTATCTGTAGCTGAAACTTTTGTTAGCAAGGTTTTGGGGCTTAGAATGATATTTCTGATTAAAAAGAGACAAACAGACAGATAATCTTAATGTACAAGACCGAGCATTGCCTGAGTTAGAGTCCCCTTGCCAGGTGAGTGAATGGGTCATTGCCTTGCCAAACACTTCCTCTCTTACCCTCACTTATTTTTCTGACAGATTTCAACAGCCTTTTGATCATCATTTTAATCAAAATGACTGTTGAAACCTCAAAAAGTTTTGCAAGCTAGAGTTCTCATTTCTAGCTAGCCTAATAGCCGAATGTGTATGTATGAATCTTCTTGGGATGTCTGTTCAGCTCCAGTTCCAAAAAGCTTTAAGCCTATGAAAGATTAAAACAAAAGTATAAGCCAGACAAATTTCCACAGGCAACATCAGATCTAAGTTCTTGGAACAAGTCTGTGTGACCCAAAGAGTGGCTAAACACTGTTGTCTTTCATTTTTGGAAATGTTCCAAACTGACCTTTGTCAAGTTTTTACCTGATGTCTGGTTTTGGGCAGGCCATCCGAGATGATCTCTTCAGGGCATTCACGGATGAGTTATAACAGACTTGGAAGCCAGAAAGGAGCCATTGTAGCTCACAAGTTGTTAGCAAACAAACTCAGGAGTATCTTCCTGAGCCCAGGAGGAAAGCACCACTGATGGGATCTGGGTATTGCGCATCCTGTCACCAGAGTAGTGAAAGCCACCCCACCACTACTGCATTTGTTTTGAAGTGTTTGGAATTGCGCTTGCCTCTGCACCTTCCCTGGTTAACTCTGTAAGTTTTGCATCTTGTATTCTCTCTTCCTAAAGAAATAAAATGAAAAAGGGTACATAATAAAAGCAGGAGGTTTAAGATACCAAAAGACCTGTATAATACTTAAGCCAGTTACTTGTAGTTTCACAATCTGACAAATCTCTTTTCTCAGACTGGGAATCCTTACTTTGGAAATGCTATTACTGTGGTGATACAGGCCTCAAAGAGCACTGGAGAACAAGTCTGATCCCTACACACAGTGATATTTTCAGGCAGTTCAGCAGCTTTGTCCGTTATCGAAACTACAGAGATTGTTAAACTTCATTTGTATTTCTCTGCTTGCATTTGGAAAGCAGCTGTGTTTTTGCAGTATGAGTGATGACATTTGACCCAATACTCCTATGTTGCCTTTGGTCAGCTCTTGCATATGACAAGCAAAATGGCATATCTCCGCAGGACTCAGGTGATGAAGGATGTATGTCCAGGAAATTAACCGTCAGTTTATTGCAAGCTCCTTGTGGCTTCCCAGTGGCAGCGGGCAGGTAAGCAGAATATCATGATCAATGATCACAACGCCTGGTGATAGAGTGGGATAGCTAGCATTGACATCTGACATGAGGCTGTTATCCATCACGGCTCTGACTGTTGTCTTCTGATTACAAGGGAGCTGAATTATTGAGCAGACCTAATTCATGGCAAGCTGCCACCTGAATTTCTAGGAAGGGCGAGTGTAGTAAGAAACAAATGCTTTGACTACAATTTTGTATTGTCTCCAAGTCTTTCCCATTGAGCTTCCCTGCTGGTTAAAAAAAGGTGAGGGGGAAGGTTTAACTGCATGTTGAATGGCTTTGCATGGAAGTCGCAGGTATACAGAGGCAGTAAGACTACAAAGAACCAGCACCAGAAAAAAAAATATTAAGCCAGTGGTAATGCAACACCTTTGAAAAGGAGAAAGCTTGCTTAAAAATTTGGCAGGATCAAACCTTCTATTACAGTCCTCTCTTTACACCCCTCCCCCCCAAAAACTCTCAGACAAAGAATATGAACTTCTGAGACTATAACTGCATGTAAAATCATCAACAAAAGCACGCTTCAATCACATAATTTATTTGGATGTGCATCAGTGCAGAAAACAGCAGTTGCCCCACCTATGTTCATAGTCCAGCTTCTCTGCCACAGAGAGCCAGGATCCATGATTTTCAGTCCAAGGGCACTTCTGGCATTTCAACATTAATTTTCACTGCAAAATCAAAAGGAAAAGTTTAGGCTTTCAAGGTGTCCCCCCTGGAGGAGTATGAATTGACGGCAAGACAAGGTATATGCGGTGATGCCAGTGATGGAGGATGGAGCTGCCTGTGGGATAGGGACCAGCTCTTGCCTCCAGCTCCAAGCCACATGTTTGGCATTGTCACCATGCCAGGGACCCTGAGGCGGGTGGGACTGAAAATCCAGTGCCAGGGAAGGATGTGCCAGGGAAGCACAGCCCTGCTGCACCTTCCCATAGCCTGGCCCCTGACTTCTGGGTCTCTTCCAGTTACGTGAATCAAGTGCGATCAGGACTAAATGTTATCATAGAACTGATAAATAAATATTCACATGACCTTTTGAGAGAGGGTGAAGTGGAACTCTGTCCATCAAATTCATGTAAGTAAACTACAAATGTGGAAATACCATCTCTTCCAGCATGGCCAGAGTCTGCACCAAAAGAAATAATTCTCTCAATTATTTCTTTCTTGTAAATTGACTCCATTCTGATTCCTTTGTATGAAAAGTTCCTATAAGTTTGCTTTGCACAGGAAAGGAAGCAATAACAAAACCAGCTACACACTATGAAGTAATACTTTCATATTTAAAAAAGTTCCTAATGGAAAATCCCCTTTACATCTATTCAGACGTTTTCAATTATCTCCCAAAATGAGGTCCCTGAGTGGTGCACAACTTTGCCCTCAGTGATGCTGATACAGTGCCACTAAAGTCAACGAGATTACATGTGTTTGATGGCAGAATACAGCCCTGCACGTTTATTGCAAATGCACTCGTAGAACGTATTCCAAAGGATAAAAAATGCATAAATAAATGCAACCTCTGTAGATATAAGCATTTTTGCTGAATGTATGTGTGTGTTTTTGAATAAATTCGTGAAAACAGAAGTGGTTTTCTGGCATTTTTCTTCAAGTGACCTTCCAGACTTTGCAAATTTGCCCAGCCAGGCCTTAACTCCCAGTCCTCCACCTGTAAATTTAGCAAAATATAAGAAGAAAACTGCTGTAAAACGTCACTAATACAACCATCACAGTAACTGTGTATACATTTCTATTTTGAGAAGAAAAAGCTTTTTGTATTTTGATTAAGTGTCTTTGACACACTAATCTAGGAACATGAATAAGTAGTATTATAGATTATTAATTCCCTAGCAGTCCCAGTGCTGGGAGTGTTTACAGGAGGCAGGTTTCCTTTTGATCTTACCTGACCTTAATGGTACTGTTTGTATTAATATCAGCAGTGGCATTTTTTAAAATTCAGTATTAGCTGGGTTCTCTTTTCTTCATTATTTTCCACATACTGTGCTTTTCCATGAGAACCACAAGTCATGCCAACAAATGTCTAGAGAAGCATCTTCACCTTGTAAGCTGCAAAAACCATTCTTATGTCCAGTTAATATATGGCAGTAATTTGGAAGTCTGTTAAGCTGCACACAGCAATGAGTGCATTGTTATTAAATATGAGCAACATGTCACACTAATATCAAATTAATTTTTCAGAGAAAATGCATGCAAATTGCAATAACATGTAATATAGAAGCAAAATAAAATGGTGGAATGCATATTTGAACAAATAGTTCATTTCTGTAGCTGGTTAATACACATTAATTGTTTATTCCTAATTTTATCCAGTGATTGATTGAAGTAGAGAAGAGACCAGTAGAGGGACCTGACTATTGGATGTACCAGGGCTGAAGTCCTTTGCTTGGAGCTGACCAGAGTGGTTGGATAACCTCACAATAACTCCATTTAGCAGAAACACATTTGAGGAGATGAAGCAGATGATTGTTGAAGTTGCAGGTGTCGTTTTGTGAAACTGCTGCTGACATGAAAACCACAAACTGTCAGGTCTGCACCAGGACTTCACCTTGAATAATCATCTCATGTAAAGGCTCTGCCTCTGTGAAGCACTTGCTGTGGTTTCCTAACGTGCTATCCTGGATGGGGAAAAAAGAGATCACACCGATCACATCATATTGGAAAGAGAAAGTTTCTGCAGAGAGTTTGTTAATAAAATTAATGTCATTTTAATTAGATTTTTCCGTAGGAAACGTTGCCTTTTCAAGAAAAACTCTGTACCTTCAAAATGATTAAAAGCTATTTGGTTTTTTATCAGTTGGTAACCATTTTCCTTCACCAAACACTGCTGAAAATTTGGAGGATTTCTAGTATCACTGTTTCAGTGAAAAGCAGCAATGTTCAAAGAAAAGATACATTTTTGAAAGATTTAATTCAAATAAAATTACAGTTTATCTTCAAAAAAAAGAATGCTTTTAATGGAAATCTTTTAGCCTGCCCTTTGCAGAGAATAAATGTTGCTGGAAGGTGGCAGAGTAAATTCCCCCCAAGTCATTTACATCGAAACCTTAAAAAATATTTTTAGGAAACGGAAACCTTATTGAAATCACTGCAAGTCAGCCTCCAAATATTTGTAATGTTTTCTATGTGTCATCCTTTTGAAAGCCCTACCTAGCACATCACAAAGTTTTGGTAAGAAAGAGCTGCACATCTGACAACCCAAGAACAGTCAGAAACATCAAATGGTCCTTTAAAACCTGTATGAGAAGCTGTGGGGATGGGCTGTGTGGGATGCAATTTTCTTCAGTGCTGGCCGGGTGGTTTGCAAGGCAGGTGTTGTTTTTAATTTACACAAGTCCATAGCACATCCTAGTAGGAGAGGTGTGTTTTCCTGTGAGTACTACCACGTCCAGTAACTACAAATCACTTGTTTTCCAGCTGTTCCCCAGAACATACAATCCTCAGACTTTTGCCTGGACACAGTATGCTCTGTGGGCACTAACCTCAGGCACTGAGGGGAAGAAATCATACATAAAATGCTGCATGTTCTGCAAACTCTGGCTCCATGGCTCACTGCCCTGAGCCACTGTGGCAGTTGGAGGGGCCCTGCCCAACCAGAGGGACCATGAGAAAAGCAGCCTGGGTGCCCTGTCCAGTCTGGCTCAGGAACTTCCATGTCCAGCTCATTCTGTTCGCATACAAAATGTAGCTTTGTGCCTGCTTTTTGGGCTTCCTACCCCATAGGCAATTTGCAATGAGGCTGCAAGGACAGGCTGATGTCTGCTGTCACCAAACCTGTGCCAGTGTGTGCTTCTGAAGTCTGCCCTGCGTGAGAGCTGGCCTATTGCTTACGCTCTGCAGCTCTGGCCAGATGTGTCTGAGAAGGTGTGAAATGGTTATGGATGAAAAGAAGGACAAGAAAACACAGCTCACTCCCTTTGACTGCTTGTTGGTTCAGTCTGTTGTCCCCTCTTTGGGGGATGGCTGGGTGTGTTGTTCCCATGCCAGATTGCTTTGTCCCGCCCTTTCTTGGGATGCTTTGGCTTCTGATACCTAATTTGCTTCATACTGACATTATATTTATTCATATAAGTAATCTGTCATAAGTATATCTGCTGCTATATTGTTGCTAAGTTTGCTTTGCTAACGACAAGTTGTGGTAATCAGTAATAGTACAAAACTACTTGGTTGTTGCTGTTATTGGTTGTACTACAATACTAATCGATGCTATTATTGACTGACACCATACTATTGACTGATTCTTTATAACCCACTGCTGTTAGTAATTGGTAATAGTTTGATATATATGTTCATTCATATTCACTTTGTTAAGTGTAGTTATATTTGCTAGTGGTGATTTTTGTGGTGTTTGTGGTAATCTGTAATAGAGAGATTTAGAGAAAAAGACTCCTATGCCCTCATTTATTATAGAACCCTATACTCCCATGGTTGTGATCTCTACACTAACCCCTTACATCATGACACCCCTTTGCAGGGGATGTGCTATGTGTGCACTGAGCAGGTGAGGTCTCATCCCATGGCAACCCTGTGAGGCAGGGCTGGGGTGGCAGCTGGTCCCTCCACAGTTTGGAACTCTGCAAAAAGAAGAAAGAGGAACACGATTTGATGTTTTCAGATCTGCCCAAGAAGTGGGTCTGATCAGGAGACATTGTTCTAAGGGCAATAACACACTTCACGGTGAGGCAGAAAGGAATTTCTCTTTTTTTTCTTTGTCAATAGGTTCCTTGTTTAAGTGGTAGCAGTGGTGGCTGTAGATCAAAGCAGACTCTGTGGTATGCTGCCGATGATGCACTATCTTTTCAAATACACTTGCCTGGGATAAGTGCTGCTGGACACATGGTAATTTTATTCCCTTTGAGTGCTATAGAAATCTATTAATAATAATAATTACTTTTTCCCCTAAACTTTCTTTGCAGTTTCCTGACATTATGAGGGGCTGGGGAGCATTGCCCCTGAAATCCCAAAACAGGGGCACCGGATTGCTATGCACAGGAGACCAGCACACTCCCCATGCAGAAACAGGTGAGCCAGGCTCTGCTTTCAACTCTCACTCTTTAGACAAGTACTTGCAGCACTCCTATGGAAATCCTGTAAGCCAGAGCAATCATTTGTGGGTTTTCTTCTCTGCACTCAGTCCCTTGATGAGTCTTGCTACTTGTCAACTGCAGTGTGTAAATGCAGAAGTCAATGGCATGGTAAGCCAGTAGGTTTTTTCTCCCAGTTTATTCATGTAAATTTCTCAGGAATTCAGAAATCTTTCTTGCATGAGCATAGGCTTAAAGAGAAGAACAGATGTGTGCATAGAAGGGCAAAGCTGCCTGAAAGGAAAAAACTCTTAATTCCTCTAACCTGAGAGTTTGATATTAAGAAACACTGGGCATCCACAGCTTCACAGCTACTGAGCCCAGTGGCAGCTGCCAGTGCTTGACAGCTCCCAAAAGCTGGAGCTCCCAAAATCAAAAGCTCCCTACAGGAATATGTTGCTGGTCTAAGGGGACTTCTGCTGGAAAGCTTTAGACAAGTACATGGGTTAGTTAGTGGCTGGCCAAGCTGGGCTAATTTTAGAAAGCTGTGAACATATAACCTTTCAGCCAAGGGTGACAAATTTACTCTTGGATGAATTCTGAATAAATAAATCCACATGAAAGACTTTCAAATGCCTTTGCAAGCTTGCTAGCTGTGATCTTGTAATCGAGTCCTGTGCTGGGGGGGTGGGGAGGTCTTTTTGCCTTGGGCTACATGACTGGGACATGGTGGCTGCTGAAGAGCAAACACCAGGTCTCTCTGTTCCTTCTGGGCTTGTGCCCAGAAGGGCAATGGTGGCCCAGCACTGGCAATGCGGCACTGTAGCAAGAGGGGAGGAAATCCCAGTCCTACATCACCAGCGTCCCTTTGAGGTACAGCATTAGAGCTAACTTGCTTTCATAACACCTTGGGACACCAATCCATCTCAGACCTCCAAGGAAGCTCAAAACATAGTCAGTTGTGAGTGGGACAGAAGAGCATTTTGGAGACCTAGTGTCTGACATTGGAGTGGCTACTCAGGAAACTCCAACAGGGACTTTAAATCTGACCAGAAAGATATGAACCCCTGCCTGAACAGAAAGAGGACTTTAGTGAGGAAGGACAGAGAGGAAAACAGCTTTGTGGCTTCATTTGCAGAGGCTAAAGAGAAGCTACAAGGATCTGTCCCAGGCTTTTGCCTCTGCTCTTTCCTGACTTTTTACACCTTTCCTCCTCTCCTCCACCATGCTTCCTGTCTTTTTGTTTCCATTCCTGTGATTTGAAACAGCAATGTTGCTTTCTCTTGCTTAATTTGACAGAATTTTATATATATTTAAATCAATATAAATAAAACCTATCTCTGTATATCAGTGCATATTTATAATGCCATAATGGCAACATATGTATGTTGCATATGATACACACGATAGACATATATATGTTAATATATTTTAGTATGTTACTTATTTAATATATTCTAGATGTGTATATATGTGTGGGCATGTTTTTATATAT
>NW_009922692.1:0-5386 GCF_000696875.1 Nestor notabilis
CCCCCTCAGCCATGGTCATCCTCACCAAGTAGAGTGAACCCTGTCCCCAGCCCCCCCGGTGCGGTGCTGCCACTCAATGACCATATGAAAAGATTAGCCCGTTAGCGGGGAGAGAACCCCCAGTTCCCCACAGACCCTCCCCCCCAAGCACCAAAACTTCAAGGCCCTGCTTTCTTTCTTAAAGTACTTTAAAGGAGAATTTGTTTGTATTTTTTATTTACATTTTATATTTTTGTACATATTGTTAGGAGGTCCGCCATTTTTAAGTGATCTCGGATTGACCAAAAGGGGGGCTTTGAAGTGTATATCTCTCTTGTTACCTATCTCTGACTTTACTTGTGGTGTGACCAGGCCCAAACCATTATCTCAAAGGAGAATAAAACAAAACCTTGTAAAAAAAAAAAAATTAAAAAAGAGACAAAAATGCAAAAAAAAAATTTACAATCTTATCTGAGCATTCCAGTAACTTTTTTTGTGTATGTACTTTAGCTGTACCATAGATTGTGGTTTGTATGAGGTGGCAAGGCCAAAGATAAAAAGGTGGGTTTTTGTGGTGTGTTTTTTTTTTTTTTTTTTGTTTCTGTCTATGAAGTTGCTGTTTATTTTTATTTTTTCTTTTTTTCTTTTTTTTTTTTTTTTGGCCTGTTTGATGTATGTGTGAAACAATGTTGTCCAACAATAAACCGGAATTTTATTTTGCTGAGTTGTCCTAAAAAGGCTGCCTTCCAACTGCTGCTTTTTGGTTTAGTTTTCATTTGGTTTTGTTTTTTCTTTCTTTCTTTCTCTCCTTCCTTCCTTTCTTTGCTTTGAACTCAGGCTGAGAAGAGAGGTGGAGCAAGGGTAGAGGGGTGCAGGGTGCTGATGGGGAGGGTCTGGGGGCTCTGGGCCCAGCTGGTGGCTGCAGCACAGGGTTGTGTTATCCCTGGGGCAAGGTATTCTCATAACTGTACTCTGGGGGGAGCTGCCACTGTGCTCCAGCATGGCCCCTGTATGGTCTGCCTGCTCTTGGGGAGTGGTAGGGAGAGGTCAGGCTGGGAAACTATTGGAGCTGCAGGCTCAATGGAAGTGAGCTGGGGTGTGTGGGTATGGGGTGCTCAGCAATCCTGCTGTCCCTCTACAACTGGGCTTGGGGATTGTGCTGGGCTGGAGCAGTGGGCATGAGACAGCCACCCCAAAGTACTTTAAGTGTGCTGTGGGCATGTGATGCTGTGGTTGGATAGTAGGTGATACTGGGAAGACCCTGTGAGAGTGAAACATTGGAGCAGGCTGCCCCATCCTTGGCAGTGGTCAAGGCCAAGTTGGGGCTTTGAGCCACTGGTTTAGCGGAAGGTGTCCCTGCCCATGGCAGGGGGTTGGAACTACATGATCTTCAAGGTCCCTTCCAACCCATTCTATGAAATCCCTCCTCTTTGGGCCACACAGGCTTGTTTACAGCATCGTTGCCAGCAGGGTAGGATGTGTGCTGGTGGAGGCAGCATTCAGCAGGGGTTGAACTTGGCCAGAGCTGGCCTCTGGATGCTGCTCCATTCTGCACTGGCTGCCCAGCTATCTCTGGGGTGCCAAGTTAGCAGAGGTTTGGTGGTGGGACTCTGGGAGGCAGGCTGGGGCTTGTCTGTTTGCGTTAACCAAACCACAAGTGCTGTAACTTTGCCTAGACCTCTGCTGCTTTGCTCCTATTATTCTTCCAACTCATAATTCTTCTCTCTAGGGCGCTGGAGCTCTGAAAAACTCAGCCTGCTCTGCCAGGTATGTGGAGGCTATTTGCATGGAACCTGCATTGTATCTGTGCCTCCCAAACCCTCACCCTGGTGAGTGCCCTTGACCTGCTGACCTGGGCTTGTGCCGAAGCCTTGACAGATGCTCTCACTTCCTTCTCTCACAATGCAGTTCATGGCAGTTAACATTAAGGTGCTGGGGGGTGATTTTTATTTTATTTTAAAAAAACCAAAAAAAACCAACCAAACCTTCAAAAACCTCAAGAGGAACTGTTGTGCATTTAATGTGCTGGTCACAGCTCCTCCTGATCCCCAGCAGCAGCCAGGTCACCTACTCTATATTTACACTGGTGGCAAATAAGCTCAAAATCTCACTCCTTGTCCATAATTATCCAACTAATCGTGGTGCTAGCTGATAGCTTATCAGATTTACTGCTTTGATTCATGGGCCGTGTCCAGCCCTGCCTGTCACCTGCCTGGGTGATGGGGTGCTTGTGGCATACTGGAAGCCAGCACTAGGTTTGATTAGCAGGTGCTCTGGTGTCCCTGATGGGATGTGACAACACAGGAGCAGCAAACAGTACTGCTGAGTGTTGCCATGCTGCTGGGTGCTGCATTGTTGTGCAGTGCCAGGAGCTGTGCTGTCTCGCCATGGCTGCCTGGCACATGGCTCGTGCACCTTGAGGGGCTCTGTTGATGTGCAATTTGAGGTGGTGCTCACAGATTTGTGAGGCAAATTATTCTAATAAGTTTCTGCAGTTGAGGAGCTGGTGAGAACTCTCTCTTGTGTGTCACTGACACATGGGGGCCCTGCACACACAGCTGGTGGGGATGCCCCTGCATAGGCTGTTGTTTGAGGGACCTTACTGACCCCCACTGCAGAGCAGGACCTGACCTACAGCCTGCAGCCTCCCAAAACCTGGGGGTCTTGGGTAGTGGGGTCCTCTTGGGTCTGGCATGTGGGTGAAACTGGTGGCTGCTTGCAGCCGGACAGACTGGCAGTGGGTAGGGCATGGCACAGTAGCGGGGTGAGGCAAGGGCAGGCTGGGGAGTCCTACAGCGCCTGCTCCTCCCCCAGCTGCCATGAGCCCCGTGGCCACTGGTGATGGAGACAGCAAGGCTAGCTCCCTTGCCTCCAGCTGCACAGGGCAGCCCCGGTGTTTCTGCACCCCATCTCTATCCCCTCATGGCTGGGTGTCAGGGGGGTCTGGCAGCCCTCTGTGCTTCTGTGTCTTCAGTGTAGAAGGCAGAAGCTCCCCCGGGTGCAGAGAGGGGACAGGCTGGGTACAGGTCAATGCCTGGGCCACTGCAGGAATCCCTCCTCAGCCCCACTGCTTGGCCACCCAGTCCCAGCCAATCCCCATGCTCCAGCACGGCCTACCAGCCAATCCTATGCTGCCACCTGTCCCTCCCTTTGCCCCTACACTTCCCTCCCTCCCCTCGTGCTGTCTCCACCAACCATAATCAAGCAGCACCCAGGCCTGACCAATCCCAGCCTTCCACCTGGTTTTTCCCCTCAGCCAACCACGTGCAACCACCTGTCTCTGCTGCTGCCTCACCCTTCACAGCAGCAGCTCACCAATTGCAGGGTGAGGGAGACTGCACTGAGCCAATCCGGAGCTGCCACCTGTTAGTTGTGCCAGCCAATCAGATACAGCCACACCCCACCGAGAGGTATAAAGGTCCCTCAGTGGTTGGGCTCTGTCTGTGTTTGAGGCTGTTGTTGGGTGGAGGAGTGGTGTATTTTTGAAAGCCTGCTGCCTGTAAGGTCCTAGAGGGGATGCAAGCTTGAAGGAGGTTCTGCATCTCATTTGGTGCCTGATGCCACGCAGGGTGTTCTGGGGGATTCCAAAATGCTGCAGGGATTGCTCACCTGGATGATGTCAGGCTGGGACTAGGAGCAGCAGGACCCTCTCGGTAGGGGAAGGCTTGCAGGACTTGTTCCTGCTAAAGACATCTCTGAGGATCTTAAATGGTCTTCATGGTGAGCCAGCCTTATGCCAGAGACTGCCTGCTGGGATCTGGGGGGAGTGTGTCCCACCTGCCTCTGGTGTGCAGAAGATGATCTCCACCACTGCTTGTTGACCAGAGCCAGGCTCTGCAGGGTGCTGAAGCTATGGGACTTGGAGATGAAGAGCATGTGGCCATTGTGTGCCTTTAGGCATGGTGGTGTGGTGCTGGGGCCCTGACCTAGAGGTTCACAGGTCACACATTCAGCTGTAACCTGTGGAACAGAAGTACTGCTTGTGCTGTCCTTTGCCTGCAGATGTGACCTGTGTGTCACGAGTGATTTGAATCCTTGTTGGACTGCTGCTCACATTGGTCCTGGAGACTATGGAGGCGAATGGCTGAAGCTGTTCTGGGGTGTGCTAGCTGGCTGCTGAGCACTGAAGATAGCTCAGGTAGCTACCAAATGTAACTCAGGAAAGCTGCAGGGTGGCTCATACAAGCCTGGGAGGACTTATGCTGTGTGATGTGTAGAGGTGACTACTTTGACCAAGGGCAGCCCTTCTCAAGGTCTCTTTTGTGGCTGGACCTTTGGAGCAAGTGTCCTGTCTGTGTCCAGGTGAAATGAGAGAACATCCACCTGGTCAGCCTGAAATGCGATGCACCAGTGGGGCCACAACCAAAGATCACAGCCATTGTAACTGGTGTAGGGCTGAGCCCGTGCCCTGTAGGCAACTGGACTGGGTCTGGATCTGTCTTCAGTCCTGACCTCCTGGCCACAGTAGGTTAGGACCTGTTACATCAGCTCGAGCTTGTCCTGCACCAGCTGTAGCTTTGCTATTCTCATCCAAAGCTCTTCTTGTTGCATCTTGACAACTTTCATGAAACTTGGAGCACCTTGAGGGCTTGATAGAGAACCTGTCTGTAGGGAATGCAGGACTTGGACTCCAAATTAGACATGGCCATGTTTACTAGTGCAGTTTGTGTCTGAGCTAATAATTGGTATCTACTTAAGAGTCTAATGAGTGAAACTGCCTTCTAGGCACAACTCCTCAAGATCACAAACACAGAAGTGCTTTTGGGGCATAGCTGTTGAAAATAAACATGAAGAACTGTTCCTCTGGCAGAGCAATTACCACCCAGCTCAGGGTGTGAGGTGTCCCAGGGGAGCAGACCCCTCAGGAGCAGGCTGGGGAAGCCCAGGGCCATTGATCAGTCTTGGCTCATCCCACATAGCAGCAGGAAAGCCCAGCCCAGGCTGAAAAGTAAATGTGGGACATCTAGTTCCTGTCGTGTCCCTGGCTGCCATGTCCCTCTTGGTGAGCCAGGGCAGCTCTGGTCCTGTAACTGTGACTTGGTGGTTGGAGAAACCTGGCAGTCCCCAGCCTAGTGGAGGTCCTCAAGCTCTGAAACCCAGCTGGCTGCTAACCCCTTCTGCCAGGTCTCACTGGGACCACCACCCCAGTTCTTCTCTGCTCCTGGGGTAGGAGCCTCAGAGGCGGGGAGCAGGGCTGGGCTGCCAGTGGCTCCTGAATAGACACTGGGAATCCTCCATCCTTCCCTGCACCGATGGTTGCTCCACCTTGTCTGGCTGAGCTGACCCTCTCCAAAGGGCAGGACAGCAGGAAAAAGGGCTATGGGGGACCCTCAGCTTTGCATATGCTGAGGAGGACCATGGCTTCTGTCCACAGCCAGCTGGGGAGCCCTGGTGGGAGGGGTGGGGG